>NC_091500.1:19077822-19233998 GCF_947461875.1 Haliaeetus albicilla | reverse complement strand
AAGAAGACTGGCCTAGCTGAACAGAGAGCTTTGGCTGGAACTCAGGAAAAAAAGGGAGTTTGGGGCCTTTGCAAGAAAGGGCAGGCAACTCAGGAGGACTACAAGGATGTCATGAGGCTATGCAGGGAGAAAATTAGAAGGGCCAAAGCCCAACTAGAACTTAATCTGGCTACTGCTGCAAAAGACAATAAAAAATGTTTCTATAAATACATTACCAGCAAAAGGAGGGCTAAGGACAATCTCCATTCTTCATTGGATGTGAGAGGAAACATAGTGACAAAGGATGAGGAAAAAAGCTGAGGTACTTAATGCCTTCTTTGATTCAGTCTTTAATGATAAAACCAATTGTTCTCGGGGTACCCAGCCCCCTGAGCTGGAGGACAGCAATGGGGAGAAGAATGAAGCCCCCATAATCCAAGGGAAAATGGTTAGCAACCTGCTACACCACTTAGACACACACAAGTCCATGGGGCAGTGTTAGATTTATGGTTGGACTCGATGATCTTAAAGGTCTTTTCCAACCTAAATGATTCTATGATTCTATGATAAGTCTTGTTATTTTACATAGTAAGAATAATCTGTCCCATCTGGATCTCATTGCTGTCTCAAGGCAGAGTTAGAAGATAATGTAAGAACACTTCAGTAGACACCAGAAGAACTACCTGCTCTACACAGGCACATTCTGAACTATAATAGTTTAGAAGATGGCTGAAACCCTGAAACACACATTTTAGTACCCATTCTAAAATGTTCATTGTAATTAAAATAATAATTCTTGGGATTTCTGATACCTACATACATGTCCTATTACATACTGGATTTTGTTAAATTGCACTCCTTAATGTCTTTCTGTGGTAAAGAATTCACACCTTAGTTGCTACTATGAGAAAAAGTGGTTTTGTTTTATGATATTATTTTCTCTTCTTCCATCTGCATTGAGTGTGCCGTTACATGTGTTCTGAGACAAGGAGAACATCATCTTCCCTTCTGCCTCCTGTAGACAGCTCATTATTTTACATATCTTTATCATGTCCACAGTTTTACAATTCATTTCCAGCATAAGCAATACCCGTGAGAGTTATGTAAAATTATTAGCCAGCTTGGGACATACTGGGTCAAGTTTACTGCTAGTATAACATTATAATAACATTTATGTGCTAGGAATATTAAACATGTAGAAGGACACTTCAGCATAATAGGTGCTGAAATAATGTTGTCTTTTTACAGTATCACATGGGAGATGTATCTATTGTAGTATGTTTTGCAAATTGATAATTTTATTTCCCAAACTATTAGATACTAAAGGAAAGTTAAGGACAAGTCCATGGTAATGAAGGTCTTGACTTTATAGCTGGATCTGGAATACAAGCTACCATGTCTCTGGCTCCTCCAGTGACAAACTGAGAGGAAAGAAATTACATATGATTAATACTCCAGAAAAGTAGGGAGATGCCTTCTGTTAGGAAAGTGACTCAATGAGCCAGCTGGGGATTATGTTCAAAAAGAGGCCATGAATACCATTTGGCTGAAACTTTTGGATAGAACTTGTTTACGCTAGCTATGGTGAAGAAGATGGCTATATGCCATAGAAGAATTAAAGGCAGAAGTATTTGTGTTACCTTTAGAATATTCCACAAATATCTAATAATTTTGTACTCCTGTGGTGGGACTGTGGAGGGAGAATGACTGTCCTTCTGGCCTAAAGGAACAGTCAGACAAGTCTGATTAGAACAGAAGGGTCTCAGCAGTCACACTAAGACATGACCAGCCTCCACCCACCCAACAGTGGCTGAAAGCAGATCCTTAAGGAAAAGTATAAAAATGTAGCAGGAATATCTCATTACTTCCCAGGTGTACTGTCCCAGCCTTCATCATTTGTGTCTTTAGGATTTCTTGGCCACCAGTAATATCCATAATGGACTCTTCATCCATGAACTTGGCTAATCGCGCAGTAAGTGTATGTAAATTATCAAAACCCACAATGACTTGCAGTTGGACTATTAAGCATGTAAAGAAATACCTATTTTTGTTTGGGGATTTTGTTCTTGTTTATTTTTCAGCTGTTTATTTTGATGCATCTCAGTTCTAATTCAGACAAAGAAACACTACCCATTCTCCTTCTCCATGCTGCTCACAGACGGTATTTCATATAATTTCAAGTCTTTTTTTTTTTTCTCTCCTTGCTGGATCTGTACAGTTCTGGGTCTGTACTATTCTGGATCTGGACATCTAGAGAAAATTGAGTTGTGGCAGAAAGTCACAGTAGGGAAACTACTTTTGGGAAGAGTGAAGGTGGGATTATGTCTTACATCCTCCAAGAATACTTTTTAGCACTTCAAAGGCTGTGTTGCTTTTCTGAAACTCACCAGCTGACAGTTTGATACCATGGCCCCAAAAAACTCTGCTTCCATGTGAAGGAAAGCAAAAGAGCTCAGTTCATGTTATGGCAGACAGAATCCATGTAGAAATCTCAGGTTAACTTTAGATTTGAAGGGGTAGAACTGAATTTTGTTGTACTATGAGCACAGATAATGATACACAAAACCCAGCCTATTTTATAAAAAATCAAATTACTTTTCTGTCCCATGTCTATCTGCCTGAAATATTTCAACACAGTGTTGCCTCATTGTAAAGATTCACAGTGAAGGAAATTTAAAGTTTTACTAATTAATAAAATATCCTCTGCAAAATACTGGATATCCAAAACAGTGCCCATGTTCTTCATCTTTAGCATTCTTTAAGTATGTTTTGTTGTATAGTTGAACCATTAATTGCTTTGATTTATTTCCTGTTAATACATTTTTAACAGGGATTTCCCCAAGCTGTGGACTATTGTTGACTACAGAATCATTTGTTAATACTTATATTAAATAGATGACATATCATTTAAAAGATTAGTCAAATAGATGGAAAATAGTTGATTTGTCAAACAAGCTGGTAGATATTGTGGCTTCATGATCAGTGTCAGACCAGTTTATTTCGTTATGGTTTTGTTTTTAATTCATGCTTCTTTTCACAGTAGCTTAAACATTGTTTCAGGAAAATTTCATTATTAAACTTTATGAATGTTGTTTGATATTTCTATTTCCTATTCATTTTTTCTTCATTAAAATCAATGATATCTTTTTACGTATCAGTAAATTAGTTAGATACCCCAACTCAAAGTATTTCCTGGTTTCAGTTCAGGACAAGAGTGTTCATGAGTGGTAGTTCCCAAATAGACTCAGGAAACCATAGACTTCAGCAAAACATGCTAGGAAAAAAAAAAAGCAAGGCAAATTCTCAAATGTTGTTGGCCTTTCTAAGGAGTAAAAGTTGAGCAAGGCAAATAGCTTTAGCTATTTTGGCTGAAGGTCAGGGAGGAAGAGTTTAAAGCAAAAGAGAGAAAAGAGCTGCTATGGGCTGGAACAAAGAAGGAATAAACATTTTAGGTTAAAACACACATTGTGAAATTAACATTGTGTTGAAAATGGGAAGAGGACAGTCCAGCCTAGCAGCAGGAAAAAGGGGCTCAGGGCTCATTCTCAAGCTCAAATTCTCAGATACAGTGAGAAGCAACTTCTTTTCTCTGCTGTGGAATGAGAATTGGAGTGAGGTCTGTGAAACCTCACAGGGCAGCTCATCCATCTCGTTCCTCAAACCAGCACAGGTCAAAGGCCATGTGCTGTTTACTCTGTGGGGTTTTTTTTGATGCCTTGGGAATAATGAACTTTTCTGTACAATCAGAAGTGAAATCCCATCACTAATGGGAATGAAGGGAAACTGAGATACTATTAGGTACCACTGCTCTATGAGTATGATTTCAAGGGACTGTTTCCATGCATACTGCTTGCTGGTTATTGAGTAACTCAGCTTTGCTGATATAAGAGAGGCCAATACACAGTTAACCCTGCACATGAATGATAAACAAGTTTGAAATAGTATTTTAAAAGGTGCAGTAGCACCAACAAACTTTTCCCACTTGAGCAATAGAAAGGGCTTCAAAAAAAAGGGATTTTCACAAGTTCCTGGAATATGAAAGCCAGAAAGTGTTTTTATTGAATCTGTTTTCAGAAGTGCTGGTAGAGACAGTTTAGCTTTCTAAACAGAATTACAAAAATACCTGGGATTAGGTGAAATCACAGACTAAAATTTTAAACATCCTTCAGGCTTACTATAAATTCTTTCAGAAAAATACACTTTTGGAAAAAAGTGTTTTGAGGGGGAAACAACTGATTATTTTTTTTAATCTGATGAATATTGAAGCCGAGTTGGTGGTGTTTTCCCATTTTGTTAATCTATATTAGAAACATTTGTGTTCTTTTCTGTCATGTTTTATTTGTGGAATCTACTATAATATGATGATACAGGGACTTTTACATTAACTTTCATCACAGCACAGCATATTAACAAAAAGTAACTTGAAATCTAAACAGTTCTAATCCTCAAACAGGAACTTTAAATTTGGTTGAGACTTCTGATGAGATTTGCACTCTTCCTTTTGCATGAGATGTATAAATCAGAACCTTCACTAACTTTATGGTACTTTTTGAATTAGCAGAGTATGATCCTTCACTGTGTTGGATATAATGTATTTCACTATATTTCCCTCCCTACATCTCTCCTCAGTTTCAGACTTGATGAAGGAATTCATGGGAAATCTTCTAGGAGTTACAGAAAACAGGCTGGAAAGGGTCACAATGGTGTGCGCTCACTATAAAGTCTGTGAAGTATCCTTCAAATCTTGCTTTCAACAGGTTTTTATGTCTCTGAAATTTCATACAGGTGATTCACTAAATCCTATAAAAGCTGACCAGCTTTTGGAGATATTTATCTGGTTAGACTCATATTGGCACAGATACTGTGGAAGTTTCAGGACTTCACAATAAGAGACTGTGAATTGGGATATGAAATGAAAGGGCAGCCGAGTTCTGGAGAATGGACGGAGAATTGGAGAATCACGCTGGGAGGGATTTCAGGACAGGATGCTGTTGAGTCTGAGGTGAGCCATAGGAAGCCAGCTTTCCAAGGTTAAAATAAGCTTTGTGTATACTGTGTAGGCTGTACTACTAAATCTATGGGTCGCTGTGCTTGCATTAGCTGGAACCTTTTTATGTGGGTGGCTTCATTCTTACATAAGAGCTCCCATAGTTGAGTCTGTAAGTGATGAATTCATGGGTTCAAAGTGGCTAAGTCAAAGGATATTAGGGTGAGAAATAGTCTTCTGGCCAGGAGAAACTTTAAAAGCATCTTTTCATTACTCACTGTTGGGCTTGTTTCAGATCATTTCTTTTCAGAAGGTAGCTTATTTCTCTGTCTAAAAATAGACAACCTGTTCTGGTCATTCAGCCTGAGTTAGGTGATCGGTCTTTATGGTCAAGGGCAATCCATGGAAAAAAGCAGGTGCCTCTGAAGTTAGAGAGCCCAAATCAAATGAAGGCTTCCTTAGTGTTATGTATCTTTTGCAGAGCTCCTGGGGAGCAGACGCTCAACATGCAGCTAGTGAAAACTGTTAGGTCTAGAACTGAGACACAATAAACACCTGTTCTCTTAGCTTCCAGAACACCCATTCATTTATTCAGAAACCACAAAAGAGATAGTGCAAATATAAAAAGTTAAAACAATGCTTGGGAAAGAGAAGATCTGGGTTTTAGTCTTTCCTCATTTTTTTCCCCAAAGTGGTCTGAATATGATGTCCAGTCTTCCAAAAACTTCTCTAAACACTGTCTGTACTGAAGCAGTGGAGGAATTCTAGCCTCTATCCCACTTCCTAAAGCTGTTTATGTGTCTGTTTGGGGTTTGTGTGGCGGGTTTTGGTAGTAGGGGAGGGGGCCACAGGCGTGGCTCCTGTGAGAAGCTGCCAGAAGCTTCCCTGGCTCCAAGTCAGACCCGACTCTGGCCCAGGCCGAGCCCGTCAGTGATGGTGGTAGCGCGTCTGGGAGAACAGAGTTAAGAAGGGGAACCTGCAGTGAGTAGGGGTATTGGAATATGAGAGGAACCCCTCTGCAGACCCCGAGGTCAGTGAAGAAGGAGGGGAGGAGGAGTGGGAGGAGCCCTCCCATGGAGGGGAGCAGGGGAGCAGATGCCCACCTGCAGCCCGGGGAGAGAGGAGCCCACACCGGAGCAGGGGGATGGATGCCCCCCAAGATGGCCGGGACTCCAGGGGGAAGCCCACGCTGGAGCAGGCTGTGCCTGAAGGACTGCAGCCCGCGGAAAGGACCCACGCTGGAGCAGTTTGTGAAGAACTGTCTCCTGTGGGAGGGACCCCATGCTGGAGAAGTTCATGAAGGACTGCATCCCATGGGAAGGGCCCCACGGGGGAGCAGGGGAAGAGTGAGGAGCCCTCCCTCTGAGGAGGGAGGAGCGGCAGAGACAACGTGTGAGGAACTGACCCCAACCCCCATTCCCCGTCCCCCAGCACCACTGACGGGGAAGAGGGAGAGAAAATTGCCGCTGGGGGGGAGTCAGGAAGAAGGGAGAGGTGGGGGGAAGGTGTTTTAAGTGATCCCTCCCTGTCCTTGTCTTGACCCATGAGTGTTTCTTTATATTTTCTCCTCCTCATCCCACTGGGGGCAGGGGGACAGGAGTGAATGAGCGGCTTCATGGTGTCGGCGGGCTTAAAGCATGACAGTGTTTTACCAGTGGCTCTTAAACAGAAAATGCCCAAGGAGACTCTAAGAGAAGAGACCATAATCCAGGTTCTCTCTCTCTCTCTCCATCTTGGCAAAAGAACAATGTCCTTCAATGACCTTCAAAGTTGTGTTTTAGCAGAAGATTTGAGAGACTCTGAGTATCACCGCACACTTTCATAGCTTTTGGGTGGTACAGCTATCATTTCAGTAAAAACATTACAGGAACTGTTGACTTCAAAAAGAATGATACTTTATTCCCCTTCATATTAATAATCATGATGTTAATCATGATGTCAAAAATTATGTTAATTCAGAAGTCTGACCTTCCATTCCTTTTTGTTTTTGCATGAAAGCAGCTTGCCTTGCTTTCTTGCATCAGAACTGAAGTACAGAACTTGAATCGCTTTCAGAAACTCAATCTGCTTTACAGCATTGCTTTAGGAGGATATTGGAACTCTTTAAGGACCCATGTATAGACATAAACCACTTTTTTTCTGAGTTTTGGCATGAAGTTCCTATACGTTAGGCACAGGTTAGTTTTCTAGAGAAGTGGGTTCCCATCCTGTGACTCAACTGTTCAGCCTCTCTGTATTTCTACAGCTGAATAATAAACTAAGAACTCTACCGTTTTGTTTGTATGGCTGAATAGAAGTTGACAGTCTGCCATAAATGGAGAGTAGTAGGTAGGATATTTCAAGTTTTCTGATTCAAGATACTTTGTTTGAAATTGATGACAGTAATATTTAAAACAGTGATCCTGTAGTAGCTACCTATAGTAGCACAACTACATTTTTAACATTTCTAGCTTAGTAAACACAGCTTTAAAAAAAAAATTTGCTAGAAGAAATCACTGAGCCCTTGTTCAGAGTAAGATGTTTTAGGGTAATTAAGAGTTCTGTCCTGACTAATCAGAAGTACAATATCAAATGAACAGGTAGACATGAAACTAGTTATAAGTGTTATGAGGATAGGCAGCTTCAGAAGAAATAGAGAAATGTGTCTTTAAAGGCTTTTGTAAATAACTACAGCCACACAAACAATGAAACTTTATTTCCCTGATCAAATCTGTACTGTTCAAATTCCCAGTAGTTTTTCTGGGCTCCAGTAATCCCATAAATATGTTAATTAGAAAACTATTGACTGTTTTTACACTTTTCAGTTCTCAGCTGATCCAGATCCTGCTTTTAGGACAAACAAATCTTTAGTTGTGATGTGTGTGTCTTACATAACATGCAGTTGCCCAGCATATTTTCTTTCTGAAGAAATGTGCATATTAAAAATGCATTAGGAATCAACACAAATCTTCATTTTGTTCAAGTCAGTGGACAAGAATCTGGTAAAAGGATTGGCATCCTTTCTTTACTTCCTGACTCCTCCATCTAGGGTTGTGAGATTCAATGTTCTACTTATATTTTTCCAAGGAAAAAGGTCTTGGTACATTTGAAATATCAATACCTGATGTATCTGACAGTATACTCTGATCAGTCCTGTGTTGTCTTTTTTGCTATCCAGTTTTGTTCAGCTAGACACTTGAGACAATCTGTAAGTCCTCAGCAGGTACAGATGAGGCAGCTCAACTAAGTCAATTTTCCAAATAACAATGATCTATGGTGCTCTGTTTATGTTTCCATATGTCTCCTCTGCTTTGTACAGATGCCTGAGGTCCTGATTATGATGTACTGGGGTAGATTGCACTCTACCCTGTAGTCCCTATATAGACCTGAAAAGATACAGACATTTGCAGACAACATCCCAACGTAGATTTAAAAACAAGGCAATGATGCATTGCCACCTACAAATGTCCATTCCTGGCTGATGAGTACAGCACGTAGAGTGACTAGTTTAGACTTAATGAGATGAATATTAGAAGCCTGAGTTAGATGAGATAAATACCATTTATCTGGAAAAATGTAAGGAAGTGATGTAAGCTACCTCTACAACCAATAGGGAGCTTATAGCAGCCTGGAATGAAAGAATAAATGCTCCCTTTGCAAATTCTGTTCTGCTATGACTAGGTGCCTACCAGCATGGGAGTTTGGAGCATAGAGAGTAAGTGTTGATACCAAACTCTTTCCTATGTTTCTTACACTTAAAATGCATTTCTTCGCTATCCATGGCACTTAACATTCTTATATTAAAAATAATTACAAAACTGTTTTATTACACACACCAAAACAAACTCATCACACACAGAGAGACATGGGAATATTTCACATTTGTGTTACTGTTTCAAGAAGAGAGAGAGACTCCTTAGAACCTGAAGGAAAGTCTGGACACAAATGATTGCCTGTGAAAGAAGATTCCAGCATCTCCCTGATAGAGATGCTGTGGCTTCCGCTGGACTATGTGGCCTTGGTTGGGCAATAAGAAGTAAAAAGAACAAGTAAGCTTCAACCATTGGACAGAATATGAGAAATACCAATTCATGGATGGGGCACTGCTGGGAAACAGGAAAACAAGCAGAATACATGTAGGAGACATAGGGGATGTGGGTCATCTTAGGATAGTGGCTCAACGTTTCTGTTCTCATTTGACCCTCCGCATTGTGTCTAGATGGAAGATGAATGGCAGAACATTTCGGCAATTAAGGCCTGAGACCTAGGAGATCTGACTGTCACTCCTGCTCTGCTATAACCTCTCCTATAGCTGGTTAAGTCAGGGGAAAATCACTGATGTCTGCATTCCTCCCATTAAATTTAGGCACTTCAGTTATGACCCTGAATTTAAAAGCTTAGCATAATCTTCCTAAAGGAAGATTAGATTGTCAATGGAGAAAAAAACACCTCCACAGCACCAGTGAAATTTAGATGGGCTGAACCACTGACTGTTGGGTGTTAAGGTTTCTGTCTTCATTATCCCAGACAAATGCCTCAAGGTAGGTGTGATAAGTTTGGGCTTTGAAGCCTTCTTTTGGGTTCCTATGCCTAATGGGGATGCTGTGAGAATAAATACTTCTAAAATTTTTGAAGTTCTTGGCTATGTTATTATGTATCTTAACTGTATAATGACCCAAGATATGGTGATACTCTGTCTTACAGTGACGAGCACAGAGTCTCTAATTTCAGCTGGGTCATCAGGCAACAAGTAGTTTTCTGAGATTTATTTCCATCATATTTACTAAACTTTCTCCACCACACACAGAGACACTTTTATTTGACCTTACACTGGAGGCCAACCTGTCTCTGAATATTTTGGCCTGTTGAACAGCCAGTATCTGTAGTCTTCAGGGCCTTGCATAACCTTGAAGACCACGGATGTTTTTAGCTGGATAGGACTCAAAATTTTCTTTTTTCAGTTTTTAAGGTTTTCTGCCAAAACATCTACTTTGTTTATGCATCAGTATCATCAGTGAGACTGGCATGGCCCTGTGAATGTGTTACTTAGCTAACACAGGAGAATTAATAGAGGAGAGATAAAATATAGCTTGTATGCTTCTGCAAAGCCCAGGTATTAAGAGTCTAATTGTACTTCTGTTTACGCAATTGCAACTTGGGAACAATTTCTCTAAAGTCAACAGTTACACAGGATACAAGTGGTGTTAAGGGAGATCAGAAACAGGTTCTTAACTTCCTCTGGCCTTTCATAGTCTCATTACACCTTTAACATACAGATTTAGGGTTAAAGCCATGAGGGTTCTGTTAGAGCTAAGTGTCATCCTGTCAAAATCACATGTGGCAGAATGTTTTTGAAATCTACTGACAACCTGATTTTAGATGAGAAAAATACAGGAATATGGGATGACACAGTCATCTAGACCTAGCAGAAAACAATGAAAAGACTGGCAGTAGTTTTGAAGGTAATTGATGAGATCTGCACAGTAAATGGTTCCTTTGAGGCCTAGAATTTAAACAAGGGGCTTTACCACAGAATTATCTTGCTTATACATGCTGAGAAGTGCCTTGGCTCACTGAAGTTGATAGATATACTCTAAAGAGACTACATTCTGGCTATGTCCTATTCCTGAAAGCCTCAACACTGTTTCCTAGGGGGACAACAACATGAGCAGACCAGAGTCCGTGCATAAGGTATGCACCCATCTCTGCTGGTGTCTGCTTCTTTATGTGGTCTATTTATAATTTGTGTGCCAGAATGTGTTATAAAATGTCAGACTTCTGCACTGGCATTTCTCCAGTATGCTAACCCTTTATCTCTCAACCATTTTTGCGTATCTGACAATAGCTATAACTCTTTGTTTGGTGTTTTTTTCTCTTTAGTTAGTCCTTACTCTGTCAGTGTCAGGGTCCTGGAATTATGCTAGCTGTCTAAAAAAGCATACTCTTACTCAATTAATGAAGTGTATACATCAGTCCGGTGATTTTGGCTGTAGCAGGAGTGAATTCAAAACCATCTTGCTAAGCTAGAAAGAGGACAGGATACAGCTGCAATGCTGACACCTCAAACAAAAAATACAAGCCAGAAGTTTAGAATAATCTCCAGCTACTTGGCCCCTCTATACAGAAATCACACTAGCGCTTCAGGTCCTGAACCCATTCCCTCCTCTTTCAGAACAGCTGGATAGTAGGAGGCAAATGAAAACTAACACCTTTCAATCTCTGTGTAGAACAGGTCAGAAAGTGAGAGATTATCCCATCCTTACACTTTATCCCATCCTTCTCAATGTCCTTGGTTGGCTTTTGGGGAAGATGAACTTGCAGAAAGCCCAAGGAAATGAGAAGCTGAAGCTATGTCTAAAGTTTTTATTTAAGTATTTTAAGAAAAATCAGCAAGCAATTTATATCAATAAAAAAATAGCACCCCTTGCATATGCTGTAGCATATACTGAGATTTTCAATTAAATATGTATCTAATGCATATCTAATTCAATAAGTGAATCAACATCACCCAGTAGAATTCATTATATTAATCAAGCTGTAGATACCTCATATGGATTAGCATTCTTCTTAAATCAAAATTAAACCAAATAGCTAACATTTTTAAATCTCTATAAGCAAATAAATACAAGGTGTTCAATGGTAGTCCACCATCCTCAAAACAGCAATTAAGCATCTAAGCTAGCCCTTTAAATGCCAAAAATGACAGGACTGTAAGCAAATGTGCTGTTCTTATTCTCCAGCCCTGTATTCTCTAATGGGATCTGAGCAAGTCAGATAAGGACTGATGGGTATCTCCAGTCCATTCCACATGAAAAATAATTTTGTCTTTTAAAAAAAACAAAACATGTGAGATACTGTATGACAAAATATTCTATGTGTCACTTGTTATATGGGGATGTAGGTGGTTTGGGATCTTTCAAAAGTGCAACTAAATTGTGTCATTCTGTTTTTTCAATACAGCTTCTTAAACTGTGAATAATACACAGATTCTCACAAAATCATAACCATCACCATGTTTATGTCCTCATTACAGGAAAAGAATGTGACTGCATCTTTTAAAAATTCAATTGCTATATGTCTTGGGTGTTTCTTACTTACAGGCATCCTGTGATCCAAAATTTCCTCCAGACGAAAGAAACACCACTTGCAACACAGTTAGCATTCATCAACTGGCTCCCATCCACATTGCTTAGGGAAAGCCTGTCCTAAAGCAGACACTGAATAGCACAGCACTTGGCTATAAGTTCATACTGAGCTCCATGTTGCACCATTTTGGCCCCTGGATGAAAATATGACAGTTTAGTGTGTCTCAGATAACATGAAGATGATGGTGCAGAGCACATGTTTTAATAGCATGAAACTGAAGGTATGAATTACATGTCTGGGTGTTACATGGTGCAAAGCCTGCTGGGACACTGTTAGAGAAGTACATACAGAGAGAGACAAACCTGGCTAAGTCTCAGCCATACTATTTATTGGAAATGAGTTTAGCTATATATTTTGCACAAATATATATATTTGTGCAAAGATTTGACACTGTCCTGCATGACATCCTTGTCTCAAATTGGAGAGACATGGATTTGATGGATGAACCACTCAGTAGATAAGGAATTGGCTGGATGGTCACACTCAAAGAGTTGTGGTCAATGGCTCCATGTCCAAGTGGAGACCAGTGACGAGTGGCATTCCTCAGGGGTCAGTATTGGGACTGGCACTGTTTAACATCTTTGTTGGTGACATGGACGGTGGGATTGAGCACACCCTCAGCAAGTTTGTCAACAACACTAAGCTGTGTGGTGCAGTTGACACGCTGGAGGGGAAGGATGCCATCCAGAGGGACCTTGAAAGGCTTGAGAGGTGGGCCCATGTGAACCTCATGAAGTTCAACAAGGCCAAGTGTAAGGTCCTGCACATGGGTCAGGGCAATTCCAAGCACAAATACAGGCTGGGCGATGAGTGGATTGAGAGCAGCCGTATGGAGAAGGACTTGGGGGTACTAGTGGATGAAAAGCTGGACATGAGTCGGCAGCGTGCACTTGCAGCCCAGAAAGCCAACCATATCCTGGGCTGCATCAAAAGAAGCATGGCCAGCAGGTCAAGGGTGGTGATTCTCCCCCTCTACTCTGCTCTCATGAGATCCCACCTGGAGTACTGTGTTCAGCTCTGGGGCCCCCAACATAAGAAGGACATGGACCTGTTGGAGCGGGTCCAGAGGAGGGCCACAAAGATGATCAGAGGGCTGGAGCACCTCTCCTATGAAGACAGGCTCAGAGACTTGGGGTCGTTCAGCCTGGAGAAGAGAAGGCTCTGGGGAGGCCTTATAGCAGCCTTCCAGTACCTGAAGGAGGCCTACAGGAAAGCTGGAGAGGGACATTTTACAAGGGCATGTAGTGATCAAATGGTAATGGCTTTAAACTGAAAGAGGGTAGATTTAGATTAGATGTAAGGCAGAAGTTCTTCACTGTGAGGGTGGTGAGACACTGGAACAGGTTGCCCAGAGAGGTTGTGGTTGCCCCATCCCTGGAAGTGTTCAAGGCCAGGTTGGATGGGGCTTTGAGCAACCTGGTCTAGTGGAAGGTGTCCCTGCCCATGGCAGGGGGGTTGGAACTAGATGATTTTTAAGATCCCTTCCAACCTGAATGATTCTATGATTCTATATAAGAGCTTGATATCAGTCCATTGAGCTCAATGGATAGAATATTATTGACTTTTAGAAAAGAAATATATCTTAATAGATTAATTTAAATATTTGACTTGTATTCAGAGAAGAGAACTGGGTTGTTGGAGGATGCCAATCTTCTAGCCTTGTATATCTTTAAATACCTAGATACGTACATGAACACCTTTTAAAGCAATTTCAAACACTATTAAAATTATCCTGTACTTAACCTTAAATATCACAGCTGCTGCCACTGTCAGTTGGATCCTCAGCATCCATTATTTATATTCACACCCCTTTGTTTTTTCTTTAGTGAGAACAAGTACAAGAAAATCACTCAGGGCAGTATTCAGCTGCAGGCTGTCCTCTTTCTAAGCCTCAGCACATACAACAAGTTGTTTTTGAGAGGTCATACCACTCACGGGGGCCAGAAGCCCTCTATACCAAACACCGAGCTCACTGTACATGTCCTCTCCCAGTGTCTCCCCCGTGCAGGTGATGCGTTTGGAGAAACTCTGCTCCTCTCCTTCAGCTATGTATCTCCCGCCTCTGCCTGTATCTCCCTCACCGTGAGGGTACCACAAGGAGCAGGAGCCTCAAAAACAGGTACACATGATGTTGGGACAGTGAACTCTTCCCAATTCTTCAAACAAATTAGGGCCGTATTCAAATAGATTATCTGCTCTTGAACATAACACAAATGTAAATTTTTTTCCATTCTCACAGATTTGAAAAAAACGATGAGGACCGAGAAAATGCCTCTAATGCAAAAAAAAATCTACTTTATTTTTTATCTTATTTTTATCTTACGAATATCTGAAGTGGGAAAATTGAACAATTCATGAGTATTCAGTGAACTCATGAAGATTTCAATTAGTTAATTTAGATTAACTTTTAATACATTTTTAAAATAATCCAAAAGTGAATTTCAACTGAAATCTTAGCCCTCTCAAAATCAATTCAAAATTCTGTTCTCCTTTGATAGAGTTGGAGTTCTGCTCTTTTACTTTATATTATTTGTATCTAGATGGTTATATAATTATTTAAAATTTAGGAATTTTATACAGGCTAACTTATTCCCTAGCACAGAAATGCTTTCTTAATGTTACAAGGGCTGTTCTGCTCTGTACAATTTGCCGTACATCACACTATAATGTAACCGTGAAAACGAACAAATAATAATTAAATTTAGGATGCTAGACTACAGTAGCACCTCTATCACATTTCCTCAACTGTAATAGATGTTTTATTCAACAGTTTGGACTGAGCTGGATATTATTTACCTCTCTAAGTATTTAGACACTTCAAAAAGTTTTTTATTTATGATGTCATAGACCAAGGTCTTTTGAGGTTGGATTATTAAAAAAGTACTGGGCACAGAGCAAAATACAGTGCAGTACTCTTCCACTGTGGATTTTTTTTCCGAAAATACAGAGTATCTGTTTGTCATGAGGGGAATATTGGCTATTATATTAAATTTATAGTATATGTCTGTGAAATTGAGAGGAAGACTTTGGCAGGTTTATATCAAAAGTCTCCTTATAATAATAGTATATGGGTGGGTTCACTGTACTTGCTCCAACTGTTATTTACATCATCTAAAATGTTGTTTAGCATTCCTGAATGTGTGATGAAGTTGTTTCTGCAGTCCGCCGTAACAGTAATATCAACATTGAAGAATAATTCCTGGCAAAACTTTTAATAAAATGAAAAATGACTGACACACATTTTAAATGTCTGTACTTGATATCTGAGATTTATGGTGGAAGAATGTAAAACTTGAGAAGTCTTGCTCCGAAATTTACTTCATTTGCCTAACTACTTAGAAGTAAAATTTTCCAAATACACTTTCTTTCCAAGCAGGGAAATTTTTCCCCTCCTTCAAGAGTAAATTTGATTTTCTGTTATTTTGCTTGGACCTTTCATTAACACTGAACCATGCCTAAGTTCCTGTTACACTGGGGAGGGCAAACACAATCTTCCGAAGGACTGTGTTGCAGGTTGTTTACAGAAATATCTTTTCAATAATCTTAGTAAAATTTATTTACTGCCTCTCTCAGAGAAAGTAGGATGCCAAAGCAACCTTTCCATGTGAATTGGTAATTATACTCCTTCTTGATTATGTCTTGGTGTTTTCCCTTCATAAATGCGATTTGCAGTAGGACTTTACCTACATCAAAGACAGTAGCCCATTGACGAGAAATCAGGTTACTATGGATGACTTTTGATAGGGCCTGATCAAAGGGCCAAAAGCTATCAGCTCAGACAGGCACCTCTTTTCCTTTTGTTTGAGTCCGGAAATGAGAGAGCTGATAGCTGCCTTTTGGTCCTAATCCACACCACTCTGCTTGACAGGAGATGAAAGGTGCACCAATTACTGCTGGTAATAGCTGACTACTGTATGCATTCATTATTGTGTTTATCATTACAAATTACATGATATTCTTTACCTGCAACTTAGGGAAATATATCACTACAGCAAATTTCTGATAGCATTACTTCTTAGTCTTTTTGTACACCAAGAAGAGCCTAAAGTAGATATGCTTTCAAAAAGAAATTCAGCGTGATACAATCGCATGAGAGAGTCCAAGAACTCACATAATGCTAACAGCTGGAAATTTGTTTTAGTACATAATGTGAGGAATAATTATATTTATGTAAAACTGATATCCGCCTTCTGCTTCAAAAACTCCCCATGGCTATTGAAACTGTGAGTATATGTCTCCCAAATAGAAATCTGCATGCATGAAGACAACATGAAAATGGAAAGATAATGTATCAGTAACCATGAATTATAAGCCTATAATTATATCAAGTTGTTCTGGAGGCAGGAAATCACAAGCTTTTTTATTTCTACCACATTAACATAAGACACAAACCTTTTAATAGTAATATGACTGCAGTAATGTATAATGAGAAATGGAAAAAAAATTGAAGAGAAAGATTGAGATTCATTGTTTGAGGCAGCAACCCAGCAAAGTCTTCTAGTCTACTAAGGTGATCTGTCAGTCATCACACTCACAACCAGATTGCCTAGCAAATAAATAAAGGATTTTTTACTCCTAATATGTCAAGAAGGTAGTGTACTGAGAAGAGTTGGAATAAATATAGGGAGGAGGAAAACAGGCCAATATTTCTGCAAATGTAAAAGTAATAGCAGAAGATGTATGTGGCAGTTTTGAAATGTTTCATTTACCAGTGATACATGACACATTCAATGATTAAATACTGTTCTTTTTTGAACAGGGTTCAAAGGCAAGGCAAGTTCTGACCTCAGAACTCAATCGTATGTATATACATATGTGTATGTTTATGCTTATGCTTATATGTCTGCTATGGTGTGCTTTCCATTCAACCATACCGTCAAGGCATTCTGAAACTGAAGCTGGTGCAGAATGCCACAGAGTCCACTAGAGATCCCGGAGCACCATTTTTGCATATTTTCAGGGAGGAACTTATGTGTTATTAGTGAATTCAACCCCTAAATTGGTTCTTATTCCTATAAGAACTCATGTTACTGCCTTCAGTAGCAGTACTTGTCCTTGAGTTCTTTACCCTAAGCAGGTAAAGGCTCTGCAGTAATTTTCTTCCTAAAGATACCACGTTATATTTGTTCCCAGAACTAGAAAATCCTGGCATTTTGAAAGGTGTAAATTAAAATTTGGAGGAAATTTATTCTTGTGAGGTTTGTTTATGAGGAACAGATGGCCCACGTTAGTGAAAAACTGACTATGAAATCAATTTTACCTGGAATATTCCTAGGACTATTAAAGGAAATAATATAAATGAGTTTGGAATTGTTTGGTGTGTACACAGCTGGCATGAATGAAAGAATGAAAGATGTCCACATAAGCAGCTCCCTCTGCTCCTGCACACAGACACACAGAGCTTCATTTATTTTATTAGGGTTCCTGAACAGGACTCCTGAATACAGAAGAACTCCTGAGTTTATTAGGACTCCTGAATATAGAGTGCCTGTTTGTGAAGCGTCTGATCCTAAGCTTGATTCATGAGAGAGGATGTTTCTGTCCAGCATTCACTGCTGGAGAGAAAGTAGTAGTATTGCCTTGAACAATATGATGAAATTCCTTACAAAGGGGAAGAAATAAGGAGTTATAATGGTGGTGGTACCTGTACAACCATTAAAGCACACAGTTTTTGTTCTGAACTACTAGTACCAACTGTTACACATGAAGAAGTTCAGCTTGGGTATGTCTTCTTTGACTCAGTCATATTGAAATATATTTTAAAACTAGGTGTTGCGATATTATTTACAGGAATTGTTATACTGGATGAAACCTGTAGTCCAGAAAAAGACTCAAGAAAGGACATGCTCCCAGGAAAAGCCTTTGCCTTATGTTTGATAGTTAGAAGTTGGTTTAAACCTGGTTTTGGCTACCTGAGAGTCGTTTCACAAAGACTGGTATTTAGTGTCAATTTAGTTGGGGTTTTTTTATACTTTTGTTCTGGTTTGGGTCCAGGGGTCCATAGATCCTTACTTCCACCAATAGCCAGTGTGACTTCTTACAGAGGAAGAAGTTTGAGCTCCTGCACTGACTTAAAGACCTGTGCTTATTTTGTGGGCTTTGTGAGGCTTACTAGGAGGTAACTGAAGTTCAGAGACCTTTATTGCTGTCCTTTTCTAGTGTTAACGTCTGTTTGCTTCTCTACCAGGGTATTGCGCTATTTATTTATTTATTTATTTGAATTATAAAGAGAGAAAGTAAGGGATTTTTTGGCTTTTTTTCTTGAGATTACACCTTTTCTATTTGTGCTTGTCTATATTTAAAATAAGTAACCTGTTTTTAGAGGAAAGGAAAAGGGAAGGATAAAAAATCCTTCAGCCTCTATTAAATTAACAGTTAATATGTTAGACTGATTTTATAGCTGTTTATAGCTGCCGCATGGTTTTTATATCAAGAATTTTACTGTATTTTTAGTCATTTTAGAGACCTACTACAACAGGAAATGTCTTTTTGATTTACTCATTGAAATCAATAAGAGCCATGGTACATTCCTCAATGGTGTAAAATCAATACTCTAATTACAGCAGCATCAAGGGTACATACCAGATTGAAAAAGAAACCTTGACTTCGTGGCTGTAGCAATTGCAAAACCAGTTATGAAGCATGCGTGACAGATAAATGACTTTTGACAGGAACTCTATTTAATTTTGCTGTTGTACTCAGTAGTAGCAATTTGCTTAATGGGGCAGTGATCAGTGACAGGGACTCTGAAGTAATAGCACAATACACATAATATAAGCTCACTAATTATTATCCAGGTCCAGGTTAGTAAATAGTACTGAAGTTGTCCTGTTTTGGTGAAGTACAGAACTACTAGATTACTCCACTAAATCAGCACTGGAAAACAAAGACTTATTTTTGCTATTCTTTGTTTATTTACACCAAATCTTTGAAATACTATGTTTCTAGTGAAATAAATTAGTTTTATATACAATACAGTATTTCTAATTCTTATAACTTCCTTTTTATTACAGTAACGATGGTTTACATTTATGATGACACTACAAAATTTATTATATTTTTTTAAATTTCTAGCTAGTTCCATGCAAAGTTTTAGCTGAAATGCTAAATTCACTGTAATAAATTGTATTTCTGACCACAGTCCTCATCATGTGGCTATCATCACACATGCTAAGTGTGTCTGGCACTGTTCTCATTGTGACTTTTGAAGAAGCTTTCTGGGTATACACATTAGTCTGAAAAAAAGTAAAATTTCCTTTTACTAAATTTATAACAACTACCTAATTACATAAGCATTTAATGGTACTTTTTATATATAAAGAATAGGATTTTCCAGAAGCTACATGCACAGTGTACAGTCATCTTGATCTTTTTAACTGTAATTGGGCTGTCTGCTTATCCTTTTTTTATTTCAGTGTTTCACTCCGTATTATTTTATCATGGAACTCATAATTTCCTGTAGTTGCAAAGATCTCAGATAAATGGTTCACCGATGTTATCCCTGACGTTTCATTCATCCTGGAGCATTTTAAATGTCCATCAGGGGTATTAATTAATGCATTGTGGCCTGCTGCCTAACAGTTTCTGAGAATACTGTCTATCAGTTATTATTATACTGAACTTTTATTTTCCTAATTTTTGATTCTCATAAGTTATTTCCAGGTCATATAAGTGTATGCACACACACAAAACCACACATATGCATCTCTATATATGGATATTCTGTATATAGATATATGTCTTTATAGATGTACGTAGGTACTACCTAACAGAACAAAAATTGGGACTTCAATCAGGTTCATTCAGGTTTAAATGTCCTTCACTTCAGGAATACTTAAGAGACTTCCTTGAAGACTTCAACAGCCCTGAAACAGACCTCAGTGAAATTCTCAGTTCTAAAACAAGTTGGCTGCCTTATCAGTCTTACAGCACTTCCCATTGTAACATCACTGAAACTGGGAAAAAAGGTTGGAGGAAGATTTGCAATGGAGAGAAATCACCTGTCAGTAGCTGTTTCAAAGGGTTTCTTACTGCCACCCTCTCTGCTGTTATCTTTTATTGGTAAATTTGATACAACTTTGCTGTAGGAAGGGGCAGAGGTTGTAGTGAGGTCACTACAACTTGCTGAGAACCTTTTGTATGTTTGGTGACGACACAGATCCATGGCAAATCCCTCCTGAGTCTTTTTCTTATTAGAGGGTACAGATGCAAAGAACTCGTGTCTTATATTAAGATATTTCTCACTGGATCACTGTTGAGAAGTATCTTGCAGGAGAATCAGTGTTCACTCGGTGTATTTTCAGGACATTCACGAACACGTATTTTGTTTGTGAAGTTTTTAACAGAATTGACAGGGAAAAAATAAATAATTTAAAAAAGCCACCTCAGAACCTTCACTGCTAGACAACTGCAGTTGTATACTTAAGCAGATGCTATTGGGACTTGTGAGAAACTATTCTAATAAAGAATACTGAAACTGAGTAATTCTACCAGATAAGTGTCAAGATAGATTGACTAATTCCATAACAATTTATTCCCTTATGAATAAAAGATGGACTAAGGGATTAAAACCTACAAATAAGCATAAAGTAATTGCGACAAATGTAATGTCTGCAATAACAAGGTCTGCAGTCCATCATGATACTATCATACTACATTCTGAAGTGTACACTGTGAGACTTAGTATCCTTGTCTATACAGTTTTATTTCTTGAGGCCATCTAGTGATTGATTCTGTTGTTTGTGCTGGCTGATTGAGATTTTGACTTGCGTAGGCACTTTCAAGCTATTCAAACCTCCAGTCTCGGTGTCCCAAATGCTTTCTTGCCCTTTTAAAAATCTGATGCCTGTTCCATCAGGTTTAACTCAGAGTATCCAAGTAGTCCTCCCAGACCTCATATACTCAGTTGGTAGACACTTCCACAAGGAATCAGAGTGAATTGGGAAAGCTGTGTGAGGAAAAAGCCCTTCTGTATAGAGTAAGGAGTGTAGATATGGAAAGATAATATAAAAAGTGGAAGATACAGGTTCAAAATATTTCACCTTCCTCTTAGGACCTTCACCTGGGAGGTTTAAGAGCTGCTGTTCAAGTGTTACCTCTTTGAGACTCTTCTGGTTTTTCATGAGATAACTGCTGAGTAAAATCAGAAGTAATTGTAGGCGTTTGCCTTTTTGGGTCAACTCTCAAAACATTTCTAAGGACATATATATCAATTTTAGGGGCTGTCAGAGGGAGGGTGATGCATGAAAATAGGCAGCCTGAATTTTTTTTGTGTGTCTATCTACCATGTCATGCTGGAGTGAGTGGCAGGTTTGTGTCATTACTCACCTGAGGTTTAGACTGGGAAAGTGCCGATGCTGAGCTAATGTGTCCCCTGCTCTGGGCCACGCAGTGGGCAACCTTTTCTGACATGCTCTTCTTCACTGTTTGCAGGGTGTCACATCTAGGAGAAGATGTTTTGAAGCTGCCCCTAAAGTGTGCTCAAGTGCTTCTTGCCATTTCAAAGCGTAGATTAAAATTAACAGCACCACTTCACACCTGAAATGGCCACCAGTTTCCTCTCTGTAAAGGTGAGAAGGTGCACCCAGGGGCACCTTCTCACCATCAGCTTCTCAGCCAGCAGCAGAATTGGTCAGAGCCCTTCTCCTCCCATGCTTCAACTGAAGTGGGCTGCCTACTGTCACCTGAAGGTGCTTTTGTCTCCACTGACCTCACAAAAATGAAAAAGACTAATAAACACAGCTCTGTGGTTTGACTTAACACCGTGATGATACTACTAATTCCAGCTCAGATCTGAGTTTAGGTGCAGGTGTGACAGCAGTGGGTCAGTAGCTGGTACTAGTGAAAGCCTAAGGTCAAATCTCAGCATAACATGCACTGTAAGCATAGCCTTTGGCATTTAGGGTTCAAGTTTAAGGGGGCTAATCTGTCTCTCCTGTCCAGGTTGCTCTTGTTTAACCTTCTGTCTAATATTTTGACTATACACAGTGAATGTTTTCAGTAATTCTTGAAATACATTGCTGAAAAGCAGTGTATGATCCTGATAAATAGCTTTATCACAAACTAGAAGTAAAGGTGGAACCCAAACAACAGACAGGAGGAGGGGAAGGGGCACAAAGAACAAACGAACAGGAAGAAAAAACAAACATCAGATTTTGTTCATTGTAAAGTAGCATCCAGAACATGTCAGTATGTGACTATAGCCTCTTAATTTTAGTTTATTCAGAAACAAAAGTAACTAGGTAGTTGGCAAGTATGAAAAAAGTTTAGGAAACTGAATTAAGCATCAAAGACGTTTTCAAAGAACAATTTTGAAATTTTAAGTCATGAGAATGAAGCTTGTCTGGATGATATTGTTGTGAGTGATCAATAGCTCTAAGCTCTTGTTTGTTGCTTGTACCTCTCTGCTGGGAATCTGTTAATCCTTCCCTGGTCTTCACCACCACTCCTTTTACCTCTCCCTGCAGTAACTGTGACCATCACTCTTTGTCCCCATTTCGTACTTCTGTCAAAACTTTATACAGCCTGTAATGTGGCTGTGCAGGTAGTTCCTTGCCTGTCTCTGCTCCTAAAACATATGATAAAGTGCTACAAAAACTTCTTTAAAATATTTGAACTTTTAATTGAGTGCTTCTTTTATCGAGGCCCTTTCAGAATTCACAAAGTGCTTTAAAGTGTAAGTAAGTTTACCAGGAAGGAGATTCTCTGAAACAGGAAATATTGAAAAATATTCACTGTAGTTAAATTACAGATTTGAATTTATGAATGTATCAGAAATCTAATTATTTGAGGGTGTTGTGATGTAAAAGTGCTGTAGTAACTTCACAGAGTCAAATAACCGATTTTCAGGGTTAGTAAGTGTCACATGGCCTTAGCCCATTGAAAGTTTGGGCTGTGGACATTGAATTTTAACAAGGAACTCATGACTAAAAATTACCAAGAAATAATTGTCAAGGACTGGCAACAGATTAAGGCAAATGCCATTGCATCCTCTCTCAAGGTGGTTAGAAAAATATATCAATTTTGTGCATGTTAAGCAGACACCAGGCGTAAGGGGAGTGGAGGGCAATGATCCAGTCTGGTCAGCCCTCACCACAAGTCAGTGTGTTTAGTAAAACTGAAGAGTTTTGTTGTGCATGTCCGAATAGGGACTTCAGGTGTTGCCCTGGAGATTTGCGCAGTCCTGAATTTGGGAGTATGTTTCTGTATTATCACTCTAGAAAATCACCAGCACTGAAAGTTCAGCTTAATTAAAAGCATTTGAAGGATTAGACACATTAATCAGAACATTAATGTATCTCATCCCTTCTTTACCCATCAAAGGAAAAGAGGAAAGGCAAATCTGTCAGTGACAGATAGTCTTCTGTGACTTAATATCCCACCTTCCTAGGACAGAGAGTATAAGGATTACACAAGTAAAACTCAATGGATATATTAGCTCACTTCTGACAAAAGTACAAAAAATGTCACATTTTTCATTATATACAGTCTCTGTAAGAGGACAGTGCTCAGAAATATGCAAATGTTGCTGTAATATCTAACATCTGGGATTCAAGTCTGGGACACATTGTCCTATAGCGATTATCACCTGTGGTGAACATCCAGTCATGTTGCATGCCTATTGGGGAACAGCACAGAATTTTGGAAGCCAAATATGCTGGGTTTGGCTGGGATAGAGTTAATTTTCTTCATAGTAGCTAGTATGGGGCCATGTTTTGGATTTGTGCTGGGAACAGTGTTGATAATACAGGGATATTTTCATTATTGCTGAGCAGTGCTCCCACAGAGCCAAGGCCTTTTCTGCTTCTCCCCCCACCCCACCAGCGAGGAGGCTCCAGCGAGGAGGCTGGGGGGGCACAAGGAGTTGGGAGGGGACACAGCCGGGACAGCTGACCCCGACTGACCCAAGGGAAATCCCACACCGTATGACATCACGCTCAGCATATAAAGCTGGGGGGAGGCTGGTGGGGGGTGGTGCCACTGCTCAGGGACTGGTTGGGCATCAGTCGGCTGGTGGTAAACAATTGTTTTCGTTTGCATCACTTGTCGTTCTTGGGTTTTATTTCTCTATCTTTGTTATTTTCCTTTTCTTTACTATTATTATTATTATTATATTTCAATTATTAAACTGTTTTTATCTCAAACCTCAAGTTTTCTTACCTTCCAATTCTTTCCCCCCATCCCTCTGGGGGGAAGTGAGCAAGCAACTGTGTGGCACTTAGTTGCCAGCTGGGGTTAAACCACAACACCAAACATGCTGGAGGATGCCAGCACGAATAAATCCTTCCTACTCCAGATATTCCATCTTTGCTTCTTTCTCTGCATTTTCCTTTATTTTCAGTTATTCTTGCTGATGAACTCAAAAAGATTCTCCCTCTTTGGGAAATATACACAAAGAAAGCACTGACTAAAATCACCAAAAGCTTGTCAGTGGTTGCCATGTTCTGTTTGTCTTGCCAAAGCCCTCAGATTAAAACCAGGCAACTTCCATATATACATCATTTCAGTAGCATTTTTGTCACACACTTCTGTGTGTATATGCCAGCAGCTTTTGTGCTTGGTTGCAGATTGCAGCTAAATTTAGAGAAAAAGGTAGAAGTCTTAAATGTACAAAATTCCAGCAGTGTTGAGAAAGGTGGGCTGCTGGGTACAGGAAACAGAGCTTGAATTCAGTCTTTATTAGATATCAGAGAATCCACGTATGAGATCACTCTGAAATTCAAACTGTACAGAACACATACTTCATTAATTACATTGGTCACAGAGCAACTTATATATAAGCTGCTGCTAAGTAACCTGCAAGGTTTTTAGGGAGAAATAAAATCTCTTATTAGGCTAGCTGATACAGTTGTAAAAAGTGGACATGTCTCAGGCACATAAGTAATCTTTTGTGTAGACATTCTAATCTTTTGTGTAGACATTCTTAAAGCAGTTGGAGAAGGGGTGTATGTTGATTTAGCTTAGGCTGTTTTCATTGCAGTGGTTTAAATAAACTGGCCTCAAAATTACTTAACGTGGTGTTAGCTTGGATATGGAGAAGGCTTGAGAGGGAGAAGGTAGCTACAGCTCCATGTAGCTACAGCCACTTCCATTTAAAATCACCTAAGACCACCTGCAATCATAGCAACACTGTTAAAGAACTTTAAGAGATCTTGTAATTCAATCTTGTTCCTGACAGTCATTCTACCATGAAATCAAATTACAGTTTCTACAGGGCTATACCAAACAAATCTGACTATATTTGATGCTAGGTGTGGTGTGGTCTCCAGTTACCAAAAGGTCACTGATGCACAAGCTCCTCTTACGCTCTGCACTACTGCACTCTTCACTATTGTAATCACTGAATTACAGAATAAGTTAGTTGGAAGGGCCCTCTGCAGGCCATGTAGCCCAAGTGTTTCCTTGTGTTGTGAATTTCCTATTTTTAAATTTTTGCCCATTGCCTCTTTTCCTGTCATTGGGCACTACTGAGAAGAGTCTGACTCAGTCTTCTTCCTTCCCTCCCATCAGACATTGATACACATTCATAAGATCCCCCCTGAGCATTATCTTCTCCAGACTGAAGAGCTGCAGTTATTCTCATAAGATGCTCTAGTCACTTAATCTTTGTGGAGCTGCCCTGGACTCGCTTCAGGATGTCCATATCTTTCTTGAACTGAGAAGGCCAGAACTGGACATAGCACTCCAGATGTGTCCCACCAGTGAGTAGAGGGGATCACCTGCTTTGACCTACTGCAACAATTTTCCTAATGCAGCCCAGGATACTCTTGGATTTCTTTGCTACAAGAACACATTGCTGGCTCATGGTCAGCTTTTTGTCCACCAGGATCCTAAGGTCCTTCTATGCAGAGCTGCTTTCCAGACAGTTGACCACTGGCATGTACTGGTGCCTGGGATCATTCATCCCCAGGTGCAGGACTTTGCATTACCCCTTGTTGAACTCCGTGAGATTTCTCTTGGCCCAATTCTCCAGCCTGTCAAAGTCCCTCCAAATGATGGCACAACCATGTGGTATATCAGCCGCTCCTCCCAGTTCTGTACCATCTGTGAACAGATTTGCTCATGGTATGCTCTCTCCCATCATCCAGATTGCTAACGAAGATGTTGAACAGGACTGGCCCCAGTACCAACCCCTGGGGTACACCACTACTGAGTGGCCTCCAATTTGACTTTGTGCTGCTGTGTTGTGTTTCAAGAGTGAAAAGACCATAGATTTTCATATTTCTTCCAAATTATAGAGGAAGATTGCATGCTAAATTCCAGTCTTAACATTTTAAATAAATAACATAACTAATCTTGCCTCCTTCTTGTCTCCCTCTCACCTCCCATATAAATCATTTTCCAGGAAATGACAGTGAATATTTGTGATACATTTTTTAGGTAATCTCTAATGTATAGGCTAGATTTGCTTGAAAAAATTTTGCTCTCCATACCTGTTCACAGATTTTCTAAACTTATCCAATTTCTAATGAACTGGAAATCCCCGATGAAAAAGTTTTTCCTTCACTCATTTCTACTTTTACACTTGGTTTTCAGCTGTGTGTCTGTTTAGCTGCAATGCAAACAAAGCAGCCTTTAGTACTTTAGGACTACTTGCTGGTCTTTTCAAAATGCAGAAAATATCTGTGGCTAATTTTTTTGTCCTTAAGTAGAAGAGATAACAGCTATTGTCAGACAACTGTGAGAGAAGTTTCATATCTATCCAGCTAAACTGTGCTTAGATATGGGTGGGTTTTTCTCTTTCATTTTTTCTTTTGTGTTATAAATGTTGCTATCCAAGTGACAATTTATTGTATTACTTTAAAATCTTTTATAGGAAGGAGTTATATTGTTGTATGCATCATTGTAATTACCAGCATGTACAAAATAAGTGGAAGGGAGATCTATAACTTTCGTAACCTGCAATGATAAAAACATATTCTCATTTCCCCAGCTTTTACCTTTTCAACTGTTGTTAGGCAATTGATTACCATATTCAGATGATGTTTAAATGTACCAGGAAATAATACTAACGTATGTCTGTAAGAAGGTTAGAATTTGATAAAATAAGTTATTTTTTTATGACAGAAAGGTGTAAGACCACACAATATTATCTGAACAAATAAACACTAGACAAATTATGCTACTTTTTTGCAGGACAATTTATGTAAATAATTTGTTTCTGAATAACTGGTATTTTTACTGCAACTTATTTTGTTGAAAATTCCATGGTAAAATAAAATTATCACAACAGCTTTTGTTCCTTAAAAAGTTTCTTTGGGTGATATTATTTTAACCATAATGAGTGTAGGAAGAACTACTCTGATATGAAAGTTAGTAACCAGTGTATCTACAATCTGTTCTCAGAAACCAAGGATGGAATCCTGCTCTTACTGAGCTCAGTGCCAAAGGAACACCAATGGATTAATACAGTTTGGGGTTTAGTTTATGATTTTCTGTCTTGGGTGGATCGCACTAAGTTGATGTGCCTTAAACATGAGGATAATGTTCATCTCCTTTGCAAGTCTGAAATGTAAAATCTTTGCTTTAAGGGCATAATGGAGAACACACATGCTTGCTTTCTTACAGCCTCTCCACCTTTGAAAAGATGGAGATCCTATTCCAATTTCTTCTGTACTTACCTTTTTTTTGCCCTCAAAAATAGGTTGAAATGCATCTGATTGTAAAACATAACAGCACCATCACATGCTTTCCATGCTTACATCTTTCTGCCTAGAACATTATGAATAGGTTCTTTTTCCTCTGTGTGTTTCTTCTCTATCTGTGTTTCTTATTGTCATGGTTTAACCCCAGCCAGCAACTAAGCACCAAGCAGCCACTCACTCACTTCCCCCCCCGCCCCCCCCAGTGGGATGGGGGAGAGAATCGGGGAAAAAAAGTAAAACTCATGGGCTGAGATAAGAACAGTTTAATAGGACAGAAAGGAAGAAAATAATAATGATAATAATAGCAATAATAAAATTAAAATAAAAATAATAAAATTAGAATATACAAAACAAGTGACGCACAACGCAATTGCTCACCACTCACTGACCAATGCTCAGGTAGTTCCTGAGCAGTGATCCTCCCTTCCCGGCCAATTACCCCCAGTGTATACACTGAACATGATGTTACATGGTCTGGAATACCCCGCTGGCCAGCTGGGGTCAGCTGCCCTGGCTGTGACCCCTCACAACTTCTTGTGCCCCTGCAGCCTTCTTGCTGGCTGGGCATGAGAAGCTGAAAAATCCTTGACTTAGTATAAACACTACTTAGCAACAACTGAAAACATCAGTGTGTTATCAACATTCTTCTCATACTAAATCCAAACCATAACACTATACCAGCTACTAGAAAGAAAATTAACTCTATCCCAGCCAAAACCAGGACACTTATCCTCTTTGTTACTAAACAAAACAACCAACTATGCCTTGTACCATCTGAAAATATATTGGATGGAAATCAGGTTAAAGCTAGTAGATATATCAAGATCCTGATTTTTCTGGTTAGCTCTTTCCCCTAAGCATGGGTGTCATGCAGACTTTAGTCTTGTTTAGTACTGCATTTCAGAGTTACAAAATGCTTTGGAAATTTTTATTTATAATTAGACCAGAAATATCAAAAAGTCCCCTAAATCACCTCTTCCTGGGCTCATCTTGGTCTTCAAATGTAAGCTAGAAAAGATAGGAAAAAAGGGTCATTATTTATATTCTTAGCTGTGTCTGTACTACATAATGCACTGCCATGTAGGGATGTCTAAAAACCAGCTAGGATGCAGAAGGGTCCTTCCAGTTCCACCAGCAGCAGACTTACAGCCAGCACTGATACCTGCACAATGCTGCATTACAGCACATAAACACCCTTGGACTCAGTATGACAGCACTTCTCTAGCAGAAATATCTCAACAGCTACAGTCAAAAATCTGGCAAACATGAGCTTTGTCTGTCTCCCAGGTTACATTCTTTTCCAACCTAAATGATTCTATGATTCTATGATTCTTTTTATGCTAGTAACACTGAAAAAGTTTTCTGTTGAAGCAAATCCACTTGAAAGTCTGCATATTTTATTAACTTCTTGTACTTTATTCACCCCAAAATAACTTCTCAATCAGATTTTCCCTGAGATGGATTTTTATCCTTTGAAGATCATTGTGTATGTAGATATCTCACTGCGCACTGTCTAGTAGAGGTTAGGACAAATCTCTTTCATGTTCAAAGTTAGCAATTTGTAAAAGAATTATATCTTCGGAAAACTTTAGCACTATTAAGTAATTAAAGTCTGTAATGTATCTGACCTCAGTGTCTCAAAAGCAACAGAAGTATGCAGGAGGCCAGTTCTGTGACTAGCAAAGGATATTGAGGGAGAGACATATGTGTCTGGGACATTTTCTTGGAGAGAAGTGAGATTCAGAATTTCCAGCTACCTCCTCATTGTTTTAGAGATTTTGTTCCCATGGATGACAATAGTTCATATCGTAAGTCTATTCTTTTATCAGAGTTAGAGCACATGGATATTTTCTATGAAAATAGAACTATTATTAATTAGTACTGCATTGGCTTTCTAAGACTGAAGGCAAGATTGGAAACACAGCTGTCCTAAGAAGTGTGTATGCAGTATAAGCAGGTTTCACAGAAGAAGGAAGATAAAAAAATAGAACAGTTGGAATTGTACACTTTAGAAAGAAATTCTAATAATGGGATATAAAAATACAGTAAAGCATAGCAAATTGTGTTCTGAAACCTAAAATCAATGGGACATTTACTGAAATTAAAGAAGTAGGAAATTTAAGACTGATAAAGGAAGTGGTTTTTTTCATATAAATTGTGTAATTAAGTGGTGAATTCCCTGCTATGGAAAGTTTATTAGCTAGGCCAAAGAGTTAGTAAGAGCCTTTGTATGGATTTCAGAACTACTCAAACTGGTCATGAGACTGATCAACATTTTGTAAGACTTAATATATTTTGGGTTTTTTTTCAGGCTCTAGCTTGATGTCTAAACTGCAGAGAAATTGAAACCACATAATTTGGGAGCCTTCCTGCATCTCCCAACTAAGACTTCTCTGGACCATCTGGAATTGATCACTGGAGTCAGGGTGCTGCACTATGTGACTGCTTCTGCAGGCTTGCCCATAAATACAAAGTAAAAAAAAAAATCATGCAACTGGAAAAGAGATGAGAACATGGAAGGAATCACACTTGTCTACTACAGAGCAAGACCTTCATGGCATAGGGATTCTCCTTTTAGTCCAGAGTTTAGGTTAAGCATTCACTAAACCAGAAATACTCGACAGCAACCCTGCAAAGAAATTAACTTAAGAAAAGACCTATTGAGGTCAACTCAAATTAAAGAAAGCTTTCTTTGCAATAGGCCAAATACCTTTTCTAACTCAAATTTACTTGGGTTAAGGTGACCTTCAAGCTCTGCCTTCAGTACATGTTTGCAGCTACTCTAGACACTTTTGTCAATTTTTTGGTTTTATCAGAAGATTTTTAAGAATCATAACTAGATCAGTGATCTGTAAAAGTAAATGTTTATGAATGTCTTATGATCCAAATACAAAGCTTTAGCAGTCCTGTCTGAGAACTGGCATTCCTGCTGATATGACATAACATGGGCACCAGTTTTTCTGTACAAAACTTTTGTACAATTAAGATCTGACTTGCAAAGGTCCAAAGATCCCAACTGCCATGGATTCAATTTGAAGGTGAAGAGTGCCTCTGTAAATCACCTGCTCTTATTGATATTATTCACAAGGATATTTCTCATAGTGGGTGCAGGATCGCAAGTACAGACAGGACTGTAACTACAGGCAAGTAGTCTTTTTCAGTTAGAGATTGGTTTATATTTGGAGGCACAGGGCTTCATGTCCCTTCCTATATATTTATTTTCTTTAGTCATAGTTCTGAATGATCATTAAATGTGAAAAATCCCTTTTTAACCTTTATTAAATTCTTAGAACCAATGAGTTGCACAGTGTCATAACTCCTCAGACCACTCACGTACAGAGAAAGCTTGATATTTTATCACTTTGTGTCTCTCAGTTTTGTATTTCTTTTCACATCCTTTTTTATTTTCTTTTATGTTGAAATTGGGAGAAATTCTGGACCTTCCCAAGCACTTTTAATAGGACAATGCTAGTGCATGACTGGACTTTTTGACTTCCTTCTTCTCTTTCCATAGAAATTTAGGAAGATAAAGCAATTGGAAAGATGATTTTTATAATCTACAGAGTCAGCAAGAAAGAAAAAAAATCTTTTGTGTTTTAGTTTAAATCATTCAAGTAAGAGAAGACTGTTGTGGCCTGGAATGATATATTTGGCAAAAACACGGTATTTTTCAATATTGAATATTACCAAGATTATCAATGATTTAATCAATGATTAAATAGTTCATTTCACAATATTTTTTTTTATATTGCTACATATTCAAGGGAGTTTTAGAAGCATCATCTGTTTATTTCTGTGGCTACTAAAACCAATAATTAATGCATAAAGATGTTTCTGAGCTTGATTGTCAACTTCCTTACAATGATTTCACATTCAGTCAATATTGACAGAGGCATATGATAATAATAGTTGTATAACAAATTGAAGAATAATATACTGATTTTTTAAATATGTTTTTTTCTTTAGAGATTTACTGTTATGGATGTCTCTTATTTAACTACATTTTACATTACAAGATAGAATTTGAGATTTAACCGCAGCAAATGGTGCCAGGTGAGAGCTTTTACATATGGTCGACTTAGACTGGAGCACCAACCACAGTCATGCATTTCGGCCTTCCTAAGGTTTATCAGTGTTATGCAGCTGTTACTTCTCCTAGAGAAAGTGCCAGCAAAACATAATGAGGTTACAGTGAACTCCAAAAAGCAGAAACTTTCAAAGTGAAATCACAGAGCACTACAGCTGAAACCTCAGTCAGTCTTACTGCTTATTTACATAACATTACCCTAAAAGCTTTGCCTTAGGATTTTACTTTGAAAACTTGTCCTCTCTGGGGAGGCTTCACAACACTGTCTCTCTGTTTTTCTCCGGAACTCACACCATACTGATAAGTCTTAAGAAAGCCAGCATATGGGGCTGTAGATGCTTTTTTCACCCTAGGCACAGCAATAAGACAACCTTGACTCACAACCGAGTTATGCCAGTCTAGGTGAATTCACTACTTTCTTTAGTAATGGAAAGGTACTTGGCTTCTGAGTTACTACTCCTGCATTAAATGTACTGTTTAACAGGCCTGTATTTAACACCAACAATGAACCAGTTTTACTGAGTTTAAATCCCACTTTCTGAAAGAAAAGACTTCTCAACAGCCAGTGTGTACTATTTGACTGAGGAACGTACAAGCTTGTTGAGCTCTGGCTTCATGTTTACCGTAACATTTGCAAATGACTTGCTTGTATATCTTTCACCTCATTACCTGACGCACTGATCCTATGAACATTTATGCATCTCATCTCTAGGAGCTGGGGCAGTCTGAAATCAACAACACTTTGTCTCCAGCAGAATTCACATCTGCATTTTCTTATCTGAAGCAGCAGCAGATTCAGTGCTCCATTTTGCATTGACATATCTGATTCATTTAAGATAAAATTAAAATTTTTCATTCCAGGAGACTCCAACCAGATCCTGAAAATGACTCAAATATCTTCCAGAACAGTATAGAGGTTTCAGCTCTTTTATCAAATGCTTCTATTTATTTGTGTGTTTGTATGTGTGTGTGCACATGTTTTTTAATTTTGCAAGTGGATGGCTGGAGTAAGGCTGAGATATACTCCTGGACAGATTTAATCTTATTCTGCTCTAGCCTAGTGTAACTTCATTCTGTTTATACCAGTATAAACAGAAATGTGTTGTGTTGTCTTTATTACAGTTCATTGTAAGAACTTGAGATATTTCATCAATGAAAACTATGGTAATTGCTCCTCCCTCTTCCCAGAAGGTTTTGATTGTTTGGTGTGGTTTTTTTTTCTGAGAAAGTGTATATATTCCTGAGCAGGGAGCATTTATCATGTGTGATGTTGGAATTCAGTGATTTATCTGTACCTTTCATGCAATTAAGTCTTCATCAGGAAGCAGTTTTACATTTCTAGTTTGTCTACCAACATGTGCTTAACTTGCCTTTCACTATTTTTTCGATACATCCCTTGTACAGCACGACAATTCTCTGTAGCTGCAATTTTACTGGTTATTTCCTTTTTTTCTACTTAAACTTTAGTATAGTGGTTTCCAGTTTTGGCAAGGGGAGCGGTGGGGCGGGGTTTGCTATAAAATTTACTTACTATCCTTCTGTACAGGAGGGAGTGCAGAAAAGATATTTGGGACAAAAGAATTGAGAACATTTCTTAAACAAAATACTCCAGTAGCATCATCCAATGTTTGCTTGTTTGTAGATCTGTGCTGTAAGGAGTTCTGGATTTGGTTTTTGTACTTCACTGTATCAATGTTCAGCTACTTTTCCATGAAATATGGCTCACTTCTCAGTCTGTCCCATCTTTGTTGGGTTCTAGTAGAAAATTCATTTTACTACCATTTCATTTTCACCACCAAGATTCATTGTCAACACCAACAACACCAATAGGAACTGAAATATAATTCTTCTCTGCACTTCCAAATATGAAACCCATTAGTAATCGTTAGCTGTAACTTTTTTCAAATTTCTTAGGTTAATTAATGTCCCCGTGGCACCAAGGTCACTAGCAAAAGATCATGACTGGTAGTGTTACAAGTGGTTTGGCAAATTCATATCTACTGAAAATGCAACTTGTTTCAAAAAATAAAACATTTGACATTGATATTTGACATCTACATTTCCTTGTTATAATTCTTTTCAAGTACTATTAGTGACACTGGCATTAAAACAGAATTCACATAAATAAGAAACAAGACAAAAATCTGATTTTATTTTAGTTCAACACATCTTAAAGCTATATTTCAAGAATAATACAGTCCAGTAAAGCACAAAAAGACAAAGAATTTCTAATCTGCTTTTGTAATATATCGTTCCATCACACTGAGTCATTTGGAATGACTCCCATTTTGTTAGAAGAAAAGGTCTTATGATTTAACAGCTATTTGGAGACCTGAACTAAGTAAATTGAAAATTGTTGCCTCAATTTAGTTCCTACAGGACAGGGTAAAATTTCTGTTCCCACTGAAGACACTAGTTTTGTTATCATATTTGCATTTTCAGATTTGAGATTATTCAGTATTCGGTGACAGAAATAATCTGATGTTCTGGTTCAATTTTTTGCTCCAAGTTCATTGTGTTAATTTCTTTTTCCAGTTCTCCTACCTATTATCCATGTTGTTTTTGTCAGTTACCCTCCTGAAACCTGAAGTCAAATATTCGTTTAGCTTCTGCTCTGTACCTATTAAATCTTAAATCTCAAATCCATTTGCCCTGCTTACTAGCTCAACTTCTTTTGTTTTATTTATATTGCTAAATAACCTTTTACTGCTTGTTTTAATTTCCTTTGCAAGGTCTAACTCAGCTTGACTTTTGGAAATTCTCACTTTATCCCTTCACTTTCTGGCCTCCCAAGATGTAGCTTTCTTTGCTGGTTAACCCCTTTTTACCATTTCTCCTAGAATTTTGCCCTATTCCAAAAATACGCTGGGAGTAGAAATTAATCCATGTAGGCCTGGAGCCCTTCAGCAAAACTTTAATCAGCACAGAAACCATGATTTGGGAATCATTTGCAGCCTGGGTTTTGAGAGATAACAGTGTCTCCTCCCAAGATCTTTAGCTGACTTTACTAACAAAATTCCTGACTTCTTAGTGATGTCCTGTTAGAGTTTCCGCCCTTCACATTGTGAAGCTTCTTGTAGAACTAGTTGTATTTATCCTTCAATTTAAACTCAATCAGTTTGTGATCCCTTCGTCTAAAGTTATTTACCTAACTGCTTCCCCCATTCACATTTAAAATAAAATCCACTGTTCTTGGTTTAAAAACCTTTGGTGCAGAAAGACAGGAAAACTCAGCGGGTACTTTTTTTCTAATTGGTCCGAATTTTGTCCACTAATAACTACAGCCTGAATACCCTATTTTCCATTAGTTGTATTTAAAAGGTAGCATTAGTAAGAGAGTCTGATTCTTCCTACAGTAAAATCCTGTTTTTCATGGCTTATAATTTTTTGTTCAAACTGGAATGTGGACTTGAATTTTCCACACCAGGTGTCTGCCTCAGGCTAATCTTCTTCATTATTATTAGCACTAGCAACAAATTCAAACAAAAGCGTTGGGCAGCTTCCTATGGAGTGGAGACTGGTCCATTTTGATTACAACAATTTCCGTAGAGCAAAGGGACTGGATCTTTAGGGTTCCTTTGTGGAAAACTGGAGGTCAAGATCTTGAGTAATTTGGAAGAAGACTTGAAATTCCTAAGCCTCCTTCTCTGTGGCCACCAAATGCACATTACACCAACAAAGTACTAGTGACCTTTCATGCTTATTTTCCTAGTATATTCAGCTTAACAGATAATTTAGGTTGCAGAAATCTACTGCTGTAGACTGGAAGTTTTCAAACCTCTTGATGGTAACCCTGAGTGTAAGCAAGGTGCTGCATGCTAGATTTTATGATTATGCTGATACCTTATATCATAATATCCCTGTACTTTATGTACATAGTTGTAAAAGGGAATCCACTCTATTCCTGCTTTTTGGAGAGTGCTACTTGCTATTACATAGATAAGCTATATAGGGGAAGAAATGCAACACAAATACTTCAATACTTTTATATTCAGGATAGGACAAGGAGGAAGATCATAGGCCATAAGTCAGCACTGGAGTAAAACAAAATATTAGATGTGTGCTTGTTAAGTGAGAATCCCCAGTCCAGTCCACTGTTTGAGGCAGCGATCCTTTGAGTAAAGTAATCTCTCAGTATATAATTAATGATTTATGTAAAAGGGGGCTGAACTGAATTTGCACCAAATGTTTCTAATTTCCTGATTTTTTTGCCCATTTGATTTGCACCCTGAAGAATGGTATTAACTGAGGGTTTTATTTTGTGTTTTTACTACTCCTGTTACTCTTAATTTTTTAAATTCAGTTCCGGTTTCTTTACAAGCTGGAGAAGTAAATCCTTTTAGCTATTACTAATTGGATCCGGGTTTAGACTGCAAGTTTTAGGCATGAATGAACAGTGCTTTACATATGTCTACTACTTGCAGGGTTACTGACCTGAAGGCACTCTTAAATTTATACAGGTCACTGAAGTCACTAATTTGTCGGGTGAAGTCTTGCCTGTGAAGACTGGTGAAATAAATAGATTCTGCCTGTTACAAAAGTAAGATTTGGCTCACTATTCCCTGCAGCATTCCTTGTACTCTCACACAAGTGGTGAAAATGCAAATCTCATCTACACTAGCATAAATCGCTCCTTACCGGTCAGAAGTACTCCGTTTTTCCAGGAGGCCTGGATGTGCACTGTGTATGGCCCTGTGTATGAACCAGAATTCATCCGGGTTAAGTTCATCTGTTTTCTTCATAAGTGCATCTTAGGGTCTTTAGAGCAAAGCCCCACAAAATCCTGAGCTGGAGAGTCTCTGTCTGACTTAACCTGTGATTGACTTCTGTGTAAAGATGAATTACAGGCATGATAGATGTGACTCATGGAGGTGATATTGGTCTGGGACAAAAACTTTCTGAGAGATTACATTCGCCTTTTTGAGATGTTTTCCTTTCCCTGCATAGTGACCAGTGGCATTTAGGGCAAAAGCAGCTCAATCCAGATTTGGAGAATTTTAAGGAGCGTAGTGCTTATTCCTTGAAATCTACACTGATTTCCTTGAAATCTGCAGACCACCCTGAACTGAGGCATTTTGGACCACATAAATCTGACAAAAAGGTGAAATATATTAAGCCCCACACAAATGTTTTTAAAATATTATTAGGCGTTACTCCATTGGAAGGTGTTTCAGCATTAACTTTATATATACTGGCTTTGGCTGATCTTGGTTGTACTTTTTTTATAGGTTTTGACAGTTTAATTTCCTTTTTTATTGTCATATGCTAAGTTTTTGTTTTATTTTGCTAAATTTAAGTTTTTTACTGTTCCCTAAAAATTTGTGCAGTTATAAGTGAACTAGAGGCCTGTTGTATGCACATAATGGGAAATTCTTGATAAACTCAAGACAAAGGATACTCTTTAATCAGGCTTCAGAACCTGTTTGCTGTCTGTACAATGGAGTTGTTAAATTGCAGTCTCTTCAGGAAAGCAATGTATATGTCATTTCTACGTCTATGGCACTTCATAAATTTTAGAACACAGCATTACCTAACCTGTAAGTAAGCATTTCTTAGCCGTATATATTAACAGACTATTGTTTGAAAAGTCGGTGAGGTTTTAAGAATGGTTATTAATAACTGCGGTTACACAGGCAGCTAACTGACTAATTGGCTACATTGCTTGTCTGAAAATAAAATCACAAACAAGTACTGGAAAAGTAAGAAACTTAGACTCTGGGCAGCATCTGATATAGTTAAAGAAATCCAAGACATGTGGAGGGGAAGTGACATCTAGCAGTCATTCTGTCTCAGAGCATGTGGATCAACAATTATTTTTGCTTCTCCTTGATATGCATATCTTTCAAAATCTTCCTGTGATATTGGTTTCAACACCTTCCAGTGTAACTTGTTCCACTGCATAACTGTTATTACAGAATTTTTTATACCTGAAGTTTAAATCTTCCTTGCTTGGAATGAAAGCAATTATTTCTTGTCCCAGATTCAGTGTATGTGAATAAGACTGATTACTTGCCTCTTTAATACCATATTCTGCCCTCAGTTCCATCTTTTATGGACCCCTTTCCTTCAATCATTCTTCATAAATCTTGGAATTTTTTTTGGCCTTTCTTTGTCTGTGTCTGGATTTCTCTTCTGCATCCCAATGTGTTGAATCCATCTTATTCTGGGTGTACCAACAGTAGATGTGGACTCTATTTCAGTGTTCCATAACAGAATACAGTGACATAATTAACTCTCAAGTCTTACGAGTGGCTATATGTATCATTAAAGTTCAAAGAAGTAATATCTCCCATTTTTTGACAGAGCATCTCATCTTTCTGAAATATCTCTGTTCAGTACATTATTTCCCATACTTTCCTGTCCACTTGATTTGTCCTTCCCATGTTTAGTCCTATGTGTATTTCTGTATTCAGATCTGTCTTTGTGGCTTCTCCATTTTCTCAAGATGTGCTTGAATTCCAGTCATGCCTCTCAAAGTTGTTGTCATTCACAAACTTTCTAAGTACACCTAAATTTTTGGCTGAAATATTGAATGATATCAGGTCAGCCTTGTGAAGGGCATTATGTAATATATCCTATCCATTCTCCAACAAGCTATTAACAAGTTTCCTGGGCAAGATTTTACAGCAGCTTTATTCAGACCATATTTTCCCAGTTGGTTTATGACTGTCATGTGAATCTGACATCTATTACTTTCCCAGATCTTGTTATCCTGTCAAAGAAATTGAATTACATTGACATGAGTTATTCTTGACAAATTCATGTTGGTTGTGTTTTGTCTTTAGGTGAATACAAATTGATTGTTTAATAATTTGCTTCAGTTATCTTTCTATCAAAGAAAAGCTGACTCTTCTGTAGTTTTCTGTGTCCCCTTTATTCTCCCAGGTTTGTTTTCTGACTTTCTAGAACTTATTCACCTTCCACAAAACTCCCTCATTTCTCCTGCACCCCTAATGAAAGGTCCCAAATTGCTTTGACTAACTCTGGGTTAGTCTTTGGGTGATGCTTGTCAAGTCATAATGACTTGAATATATTCAATTTATTTAATTGATTGTTCCATTCTCAGGCTGGTGTTCCTATTTCCTCATTAATAATAATTAATCTAGTCACAGTTGGCCTTTTTGTGAAGACTGAACCAGAGAAAGCTTTAAACATTTCATGTTTTCTTCAACTGTCCATTCATTGCTCAGTTTTCTCATTATACTTGCTTCTATTTTTCTCTTTTATCTAATGTTTTTATAGAACTTTTTTGATGGCTTTTATAATTGTAATAAATTTTCTATTATACATTTTCTTTCCTGTATACTTTTGCTATTCCTTAGTCTTTAGTTTTAGTAAAGTTTTTAGTAATATTTTTCCTTTAGTAAGATTTTCCTTGGTTTTGTTTCTCATATGATTTGTATTTCATTATCTGATTATTAAAGAACTCCTAATGCAGGCATATAACTCATTCCGTGTATTGTCTTCTGAAACACTAAAGTTTGTCATTGCACTTTCACACTGTCTCTTTCACAGAGACAAGTGCCTGTGTTCCTTATAAAATCAGTGTTGAGAGACTCACAGAGGAATCTGTTATTGCAGTGACAGAAGCCCGACTCTTTCTTGTTGGTACCTGGAGAACAAATAGAAGATGCTGCTTTCACTATAGATCAAGCATGTCTGTTCTCCTGCTGACAACACCAGCCCTATGGAAGAAGACTGAAGCTCTTAAAAGAATATGGCAACAGAAGCTGCGGAGTTTTTCCTGGTCTTGAGGAAATTAGAGAAAATCTAATTGCACTTGGAAAGGAGAACTGGGTGTGTTTTATAGTAAACTGTTGCTGGATAAAATAAAAGTGGTCTAAAGAAAAATATTGTTAGTCATAAACCCTGTTTTCCCTCCTTCACCTGACTGCCTTAAGCATCAAGGTCTTTCCTGCATGCTTTCTATCTGACTCCTTAACTGCTGAGTTCGGAACTAGTGAATGTCCCTAAATTGGACCTTATCTTTTTAGAAAGTATCTCAAAGCTTAATTTGGTCTCCAGTGAGGTAGTTCTGGAACCACCCATAAAGTAAGCATTAAAGAGGGAGCAACTTTGGAATTAGATATTTGATTGCTGATTACCCTTTTAGTGCTTTATATGGCTCAAGCTTTATGGTGCTGTATGGGAATAAATATGCTGGCTCCCATAGAAATGCATCTACTACCAATGTTCTTTAGAATTCCAGTTTCTATTTTTCACTTATATGCAACATTCTACTTTTTTTTTTTTGGTAATACATTTCTTAGACATGTTTATTTTATCCTGAGACTAATAAGTTTGGTGTACAAATTGCTTAACAGATTGTGCACTATCCCAGTCAGCCCTGGTGAGAAGGTATTACTGAGGCTCTGCAGAGTCTGGAAAAACTGTAGATGTGTATAAAAATAATGAGCATCCTATCCATGTGCACCTATGAATATCTTTCCTAGTGGCTAAGGGCTATTCTTTAAAGGTAATAGGCGACTTAATGAAATAGAAATTCTTAACTTGTATTGTTAGATTGTTTTCTTAAAAGAAAATACCTCTCTAATCAGAAAATACAGGTCTGCTACTTTTTAATAAATGAATTACGATCTATTCATTTTTATATGCTCTAGAAGACCAGTAGTTAGGTTGGAGGTACTACAGATACACATTTTTGGAAGTATCAGAAGGCTTCAGTCGTTTCTCCTACCCTTCTCTAACATTTTCAGGCATTAAATTATCATAGCCCATGTATTAACTGGGGAAGATCAGCATGCCAGCATTTCACCAAACCCTACAGTTTGCTTGTAGTACAAACACTAATACTAGTATATTGTCTCAGTTTGTTACTTAACATTTACATCCCTGTCATCAGACTGACATGAGCAGTGGGTCTAATTTAATTAAAACATTATGTGGCTGTTCTTTATTTTTCCACAAAAGAGCAACATTTGGCTCTGTTTCAAGCATAACTTTAAACAGTTTAAAAAAACTCCAACCACCCAAAAGCCTAATATGAATACTTTCCCTGGACCTCAAGATATCAATCCATTTCCCTTTGCTTCCTTTCATACTGAACCACCCTGCTAAAATCTGAAAAGCCACTTTTTATGCATTGCGTTCCAAGTAGCTGCTAGTCCCAATTTTCCTCAGCTGCCCTTCTAATGATCACAGGGCCATTAGTCCGCCTTTCCCCAGGCTAATTGCCAGCACAGCCCACCTGGCTGTTTTTCAACAGAACCACAAGTATTTGGGTAACTGAAAGAGCCCAGCTACAGAAAAGCAGAAATAAAAGGAAAAACAGGGAGTAGCAGGACAAGACAATTTTCTTTGCTCCATGTGTAACATTAATTTGGCAAATCATTTTGTCACAATGACAGAATTACTTTTAGAGACTATGAACAAAATATATACACTACGGACTAAGTACATAACTAAAAAGCCAGATAGGGCCTCTGTTTCAAAGCCTGCAATTCCTTTTTCCTTCCTTTTTTTTTTTTTCTTTTGCTTAAAAAAGTTTCCATGTTCCTTTCACATGGAACATCCTGCAACACTAACTTCTGGCACTGATGAGGCATTTGGTTGTTCAGGCTTTGAAAAGGAATTTGGCACCAATATCCTGGCTAATATCTCAGCCTGGTAACTTCGTGATTCCCGTGCTGAGTGTCCATAACATGATCTTTCTTTGATCAGAGTAATTTTGTTTATAAATCGTGCCCTGTACTTGCTCAGCAAAGGCACAGAAAATGCAAATGTATTTCTAAATAGCATATTTGGTCCAGGGACTTGACTGGTAACACTGTGTGGGGTGCCAGGCAGTCAATGTACTGGGCATCATAGGCCACCCAAAGTGCTGTAGAAGAAATACTTTCTTGTAAAGGCAGAAGCTAATCAGTCTGAACCTGATCCCTTATGTGAAAGGTTGAGGACTCAGGCCAGAGCTGATTCTGTTCCTGCCCACAAAGAAGGCAGTTTCTGAAAATGTTACTGAATATGTATGGTATTTACAGTAATATAAACAAGAAAAGCTTTAAAATGTGTTATCTTAATGCTTGTTATATAGGTCATACAATACCGACAGGAGTTCCAGCTTGCTTATTGTTTTCTGATGTGTTAAGGGTAATTTTTAAAAAAATCTCAATTTAGTACTCCAGTAATTAGAGTATGAAAACCAACCAGGTTTTCAGCTCCTAAGACATGGTAGGTACTCTTCCATGGGCAACAAATGGAAGCTGACAAATATCAGCCCTACCAAGCCTTTCCAGTCTGAACATATTTCAACATTATCACAGTCTTGGGTATTCAGTTATGCTTTTTGGTAAAATTAATATTTAGTGTGGGTGGGAAATACTATAGATAATTAGTATTTTAAATATTAGGAATACTTTTTCCTAAACAATGCTACAACAGATTAACTGCTGGTTTATAGCCAGACTTTCTCTCTGGTGTTATGTATATTTAATGAAAACATACTAACATTAAACTTACACTTCCAAACTTCAGCAAACAAATATGCATATGCTTTCATAGCCTTTATTAAAGGCTGAATTCCCAGTTTCTGTAGCATGACCATTACACATAGCATGCTCCACCCCAGCCCTCCATTGCTGACGAAAGCTAGTACTTTTTCTTCCTCTCAGGAAACAGTCTAGGGCTTGCCCCAGCCAGTAGTATTTCAGTCCCTCACTCCAACAGTTGACTGATCTGCTGTTAAAGCACAAAAATACATCCCAAATGCCAGAGGTACTGGAACCCAGAGTTCCTGTTTGCAAGAGCTACCCCAGTCATGGGCTCAGTCCTGACAACTGCTGTTCCTCTGTGGTCTCTAACCTTCAGCCTTGCCTCTCCCCTCTTGAGGGATAACCAGCAGCTAGACTGTCCCCCAGCGAAGCCCCCCTGTGCAGTGTCAGGAGCTAGTGAGTTTTCTATCCAGTAACCACTGTCTCCTGCTTCTGGATGCGTCTGGGTTTCCCAGCAGTGTGCCTAGCCCCGAATGATGAACGTTTCCTTCCCACTCTTCCTCCCCACCTCCTCCCACTTATTGACCTCAACAAAGCCAAATGCTTCAGCGTGAAGCAGGTGTGTTACACATGTGCTGTTGAACATCTGGCTAATCCTCTGGGGGGGCCAGAGAAGTGTGCAAATCCTAGAATGGGCAACACTCCAGGAAAAAATATGAATCGCTAGCTCTGTAAGCAAACTATTTCTGGTCTCAGTTGAAATCCAGGCTTACAGCTCTCTCATTCTCCATGAGCCCACTGAATTGGGGTTTTGATCTGCCTAAGTTTAAAGACAGAGTATGCATAATATGATTTATTTTGTATACATTCTAGAAAAATATTCATCTATACATATGTTTTCACACCTTGAAACAATTATGGTCCCAAGAGTGGGGGTTATAAAGAAAATGAGTAAGAGGCAAAATGTCATTTTGGGTCTCAAATACTGCTGTGCATTCGTAGCTTGCTTTGAAAATGTGGCATATGTACATCTGAATTGGTAACTTACTCTTTCTTTCTGTCTAATGTGCGATTTTGATCACACTTATACACAAAATACCAGTAATTGCTGTTTCCCTTCATCAAGCTTTGTGCTGCTTTCATCAAACTGTATTTTTATAGACTTCTGTATGAATCATATTCTCACATTTTTATCCTGCTAGTCCCTTGAGGATTTGTTCCAGATCAGATATAAACCCAGAAGAACGTGTTTTCTGAATCTAATAATGTTGCAGCTCATGACGGTGAAAGGTTCATCTGGAGAACTGATCTCAAATGTCAGGATGATAGAAATCAAATGGAGTTAATGCTATGGCATTTAAAATATTTTTGGCCCAACTCTCTCATGAGCAAGTGGTGAGATTTTGATATCGTCAAACTGGAACTTTTGTTCTGATTTGATCTTTAATCAAGAGCCTCTAGTCTCCATGTAACCTGCATTTAAACAGTAGTTTTTTGACATATATGAATTATTTTTGAAGATGTGGCCAGAAACTTAAACAGAAGGTTGTGTTCAAAACACAACTTTGATTTTGCTCCATGCACTTTCTGAAGTTCTTAATGCATAAAGTGCATAAAATGCAAAAAACAGGGTAAAAGTCAACTTTTGAGGTGAACGTCTTACTGGGATTCTGACTCAGAGTAAGAATCTCTGATTGACCTTCTCCTTTGTTCAGACACAAGGTAAGACTTAATAAATAACATGAAATCCTCACAGAGAGAGATATGGTAAACAAAGAGTATTTCTCATTGCTGGAAATTGCAGAGTTCTTGAGGAATCTATTACATTTATAAATTAACACAGATCTCTGCAAAATAAGTAATGACAGCATTAAAAAATTTATCACATTAAATATGTATAAATATGTTCTTTAATATTTGTTTGATTTTGCTTTACCAGAGGCATAGTAAGAAAAATATATTTTAAGTAGAATTTTTTATGCAGGTATAATCTTAAATAGAATTCTTAATTCTTAAATAGGATTTTTAATGGAGCTACAGAGATGGGAGCCTAATGCTCTCAGAAAGTTACTAATTTTTCTTTCTTTTCATGAACTTGTGGTAGCTGGAATAAACTGTAGAAAGCTTTTTCGAACTTGCTGTCACAAATCCAGCGAGGACCAGCAAAACTAAGCTAGCTGATTTATGTGATCCGTTTCACTGCCTCTTTCACAGAGGCAAAGGCTAGCAAGAGTAGCAAAGATTACATCATGAACTAAAAGAATTATTTCTGCAACAATGTTTGATGATCGTTTAATGTCCACATAAGTGTTTGCATGGGAAAGTTTTGTATTCTGAAACCAGTGGGCCAAATTAATCCTTGAATTAGTAAACCTCAGGTGTTGAAAATATTAACAGCAGAGTATCTGCCATTGGACCAGGATATATATTCTGACATATTTCTTCAGGTAACAGCAGTAGACTGAAGGTAGGCTCTGTTCTTCAAGATCAGGATGCATCTTCCAAAGATTGTTGCATGATTTGCCGAATGGGCAGTTCACCCTCCTGTTTTCAAAGGTGCATAATGATGGTGTCAGACTTGACCCCAGCATGCTCTGGACTTGGCCAAAAAGAGGTCAGTGGAGACTCCCTAGCTATGCTGAGAGACGTTTAAGTGAGTTGGAACACTGAAGGCTAGATTTAAAGAAGTGAAGGGCAAAAATAGTGTAGTTAAAGGATGTTTTTGAGGAGCTTGAAAGAGAGAAAAAGGGTATGAGATAAATGGAAGAGGTCAGATTAAGGTATTGTTTACAAAAGTTTTGCTAAAATGAGGAATGGTGCATTTCTGAAAGGTGGAAGAAGTCCATGTGGCTCCTGAATTTTCTTCAGAGGTTCTTTAAAGAGCAAGAGTTCTGAACAGATGAGCAGTGAGTGAAGGATATATGCACCTGGTTTGGAAACAGCAAATTTTAGGAAACAGGAGTGGTTTAAGATTGGATAGTCTTCTCTGTTTCTGCAGGACCTGAAGACTAATAGCAGCCAGAGAAACCTTTCCCTGCCATGTTGTCTTATTGTGGAAGAAACAGGTCAAACTTTACTGTTGTGCTTCGAGAGCTGTACTGGACACCTCAGCAGATGTTCCATTTTTCATCAGGTTCTGTTCTCCACTCTTGGAATGGGAATTTCCACTATTGCAGTACCCATCTCATTTCTGATACCCACCAGTGCTGGGCAGCCCTTACCTCACTCCTAGGCACCAGCATTGTACAAGTTCTCTGCTTCTGATGGACACAGATGTTCTTTTACTCTACCTTGCTGTCTCCCCTCCTGCTCCAACAGCCCTCCAGCCTCCTTTCGCCACCGCCGCTGTTCTTCAGTGCCTTTCTTAAATTGTGGGGCTGAGCAAGGTACCACCCAGCAGCCTGGTAACTGTGATGGTACAAACAGTTGTGGGCTTGCTGCCTAGGGAGATCCCTAAGAGATTCATCTCCAACAGCTGAATTCTTTGTAGTTAGAGGCAGTCCATTTCAAAAAGGTGAATTTGGGGGCAAATATGGCACAGCTGCAGTACTACAAAATTCTTTTCATGTGGCATAGTGATATAATGTCAGAGTACCACCAAAAGCACACTACATTATTTGTTAACACAATAACCTGCAGAGTGATAGACAGAATGTAAAGCTTTTACTATAGAAAAAATATATAGCCTTTTCAGCAGGAAAAAGCAGCAGAGTGCTTGAGAATGACTGTTTCAATTGCTTGGATTTCCTTTGATCCACTTGCAGGATCTTGGAGACCCCTTAAAGATGTCTTTCATTCCCTTGAGAGGAATGTAAAACATTATTACCATGAACAGTATGTTTTATCAGTTTTAAGGCTGTAAATACAAAAGGCAAGACAAAGCCCAAGCTACTATTCAGAAATGGAAAAACAGAAGTCTGGAGGAGAACTATGCTCTTAAAACTAAAAGGATTTTAATGGGTTTTAAAGTGAAAAAAAATGGATTTGTGCAAATCTTAATGCAGGTTTCCTTGTGATGTATTACAGTTTGACTAATTGGTCATTCAGACTCTCTCATTTGTTTCCCACTGAAGGTGTTTTTTTATTTATAGCTATGGTTAACAATGCAATAGTCAGTTTGTACTACACAAACTATGAGCTGTTTCCTTCATGTTGGAATCTTCAGTGAAAATCTTTAGAATTTAAATTTATATATAAATATGTACGTACATATACATACATAATAAAAACAAAGCAAACCTTTGAAGAAAAAATAAAAATAACTCCTTGTTTAAAAATCCTTCAGATGGTCCTTTACAGAAAGCTATTCCTGCTGAGCTCAAAAGAAAGTCCTTTTCCTTTATATTAAAATAAAGCTTTTCGTATGTTGTTGTGAAGTAGAACAACTAAAGGAAACATAATTCATGTGAAAACAAAATACATTACTTGTAGAATGATGCTAATTTTAACCTATTTTTTAAAAATAGTACCTTTGTACAAAAACTATTCAGGCGTACTATACTATTAATACAGTTTTCAGTGTTCAGAGCAGTTGGTGCAGCTTGCAGCATTGTGCTCTGTGCCAATCAGTTCTGCTGTGCATAGGTACTGTTCAAAACAAAACAAAACAACCTAACTTTACCAGCATGAAACATCTGGAAATAGGCTTCTTTTATATAAATAAGCTGTTCTGTGCTTTCAAAGAAAGGAAAAACTGCTGCCTGGATTGACTTGTCAGATTGGTTACTACCTTTTCATTTGAAGTCTTGTTCTAGGCCTGTTACTCCGGTCATTTTCTTTTTTTTTTTCTTTTTTTTTTTTAAAAAAAAGGAGAGGCGCTAATAGATTTTGAAAACAGATATGTACAACACTGAACTCATATTAATTCTACTTGATCTCAAAGCATGTATTTGGGTCAGACAAATTAATTTTGCAACATCTAGACCTGAGAGCATATTGTCTTGTCAGTTGAGTGCAATGAATTGAAGCCTGATAATTGAATGCAACAAACTCATGCCAATTTTCTTAAAAAAAGACCCATCAGAGTGTGTTAGGTTTTCAACACATTTTGAATACTTCTTCTATTTCAGTTTTCATACACTCAAAATTATTTGTTTGCCCCCCATTCTTCATTATCATCACCAGGCATCTACTAAGATCTCACAACTTTTTGATCTCAGATGAAAAGCAGCATAGGAAAGATAACAGGAGAAGAAATTAAAGTACACTTAAGGTATGTGAAATTCACATGTATTACACAATCAACTAGATTAAAAGAATATTATTGTGGTCAGTGAGTCAGATGCTTGAAATTTAAGACGTAACAGATTCATAGCCACACAAACCATCCAAATTTCTAGCCCTTTGGGAATACACTGAGATAGAAAAATATTTCTTCGCATTATGTATGTTCACTCCACAGCTTTGGAAGCTCTTGGATGTCCACAGGACAAAGTCAGCAGTCTTGGTGGTATTGTTGCTGCTGTATTGACCTAGTGGCAACATTCTTAGCCTTGAATGACTGTGTATTTGGTTTGTGTGGCAAGGTTTTAGTAGCAGGGAGGCTGCAGGGGTGGCTCCTGTGAGAAGCTGCTGGAAGCTTCCCCCATGTCCAACAGAACCAATGCCAGCCGGCTCCAAGACGGACCCGCTGCTGGCCAAGGCCAAGCCCATCAGTGATGGTGGTAGTGCCTCTGGGATAACAGACTTAAGAAGGGGAAAAAAACTGCTCTGTAACAGCAGATGGAAGAGAGGAGTGAGAATATGTAAGAGAAACAGCCCTGCAGACCCCCAGGTCAGTGCAGAAGGAGAGGGAGGAGGTGCTCCAGGCACCGGAGCAGAGATTCCCCTACAGCCCGTGGGGAAGACCATGGTGAGGCAGGCTGTCCCCCTGCAGCCCAGGGAGGTCCACGGAGGAGCAGATCTCCACCTGCAGCCCAGGGAGGACCCCACACCAGAGCAGGGGGATGCCCAAAGGAGTCTGTGACCCTGTGGGAAGCCCGCGCTGGAGCAGGCTCCTGGCAGGACCTACGGATCTGTGGAGAGAAGACCCCACACTGGAGCAGGTTTTCTGGCAGGACTTGTGACCCCGTGGGGGACCCACGCTGGAGCAGTGTGTGCCTGAAGGACTGCAGCCCGGGGAAGGGACCCTCACTGGAGACATTCATGGAGGACTGTCTCCCATGGGAGCGACCCCACAGTGGAGCAGGGGACGAGTTGAGGAGTCCCCTGAGGATGGAGGAGCGGCAGAGACAACGTGTGAGTAACTGACCCCAACCCCCATTCCCCATCCTCCTGCACTGCTGGGAGGGAGGAGGGAGAGAAAACTTGGAGTGGAGTTGAGCCACAAAGTAGGGAGGGGTGGGGGGAAGATGTTCTAAGGTTTGGTTTTATTTCTCATTACCCTACTCTGACTTTTGATTTGAAACTAATTTCCCCAAGTTGAGCTTGTTTTGCCCATGACGATAATTGGTGAGTGATGTCTCCCTGTCCTTATCTTGACCCATGAGCCTTTTGTTGTATTTTCTCTCCCCTGTCCAGCTGAGGAGGAGGAGTGATAAAGCGGCTTTGGTGGGCACCTGATGTCCAGCCATGGTTGACCCACTACATTGTTGTGGCAAGAATCTGATGCTTTCTTGAAGAACAAAACTAAGAAAGTGGAAATAGCAAATTGTAAATATAGATGTTGACAAAATGCTAAGTGGAATTTCATGGGATAAAGAGAAAGCACTTCCATCAAAAGTCTGCTGCATATGATGATGTTCATTCACATTAAAGAACACAAAGACTTAACAGAGAATAGGATTTTACCTAAAGATTGGGATCCCTGCTTGGAAGTGAAGAATCTATAGAGGAGAACTTGCCTGCATTAGCAGCAGTACTGGTAGAATTTAATACTGTAAGGTCTTTGAGTAGTCTTTGTCCTGTGTTTCTGATCGGACACTAACACAGGGATGGTGCCATCCACATCTGAATAACTAAGAAAATAAATATGTAGTAAAGGATTTTTTTTTTCTTAGTAAACACTGTATATTACCAAATAGCAAAACCTTAAAAAAATTTGTGTATGCAATTTTAGTGCTTGTAAAATGAGAAGAAGCTCTGTCTATATATTTTTAGTGTGTTGTTCGTAATATACAAGCTCTTTCATAGTTAAAATTGAATTCACTTTTTTTTTTAAAGATTCATTTTTCTTAGTGTTGTAAAATCCATGCATTTTCCTCATTTGCCTTCATGGTTTATCTTGGGGCTTTTTAAAACCAAGGAATCTTGAGGCATAGCCTCCTGGTCTGTTTTAAAGTTAATGATTACTCTAATTTTTTATGTTTTGCACAGACATGGTGTCTCCTCCCTTATGGATTTAAACTTTTATGCTTTATCTATCTGATGTAGTGCATAGCTCCAGCTAACACACAGAAAAGATACAACTGAAAAGAAACACCAAAAAGGAATGTGGTCCCTTGATTGGGTGAAGCCAAACACTCACACGAGGTAGCTTGTGATACTCATCTGTGATCACCAGGGAAGAGATTGTCTTGACATCTAGTGTTAGCACAACTGAAGGGAGGGGAAGTGGAGGAGGCTCTGGAACGATATGCTGTGATTGCTGACTATGTGTGCCACCCAAGCAATTTGGGTTGAAAGTATTCTTTGGCAGAAACCTGAGTTTTCTTTAGACACCCATTTAAAATTTCCTTCTCCTGGAGGGTGAACACAGGGGGAATTTTGGGTAGGGGTATAATCTGAGTAAAGAAGATAATTCAGAAATTGCTCAGATTGTTTCAATAAGAAATGGATTACACATGTAAGTGTTTGATGGGGAGGTTTTAGTGGTTTGGGAACAGAGATGTGGACTAGAAAAGCAAGTTGTGTTTTTAACTGTATTATGGAGAAAAGACAGCATTGAGAAGGTTGATAATGAAAAATAGGTGGAAGAATGAAGTAAAGGAGAAAGGGTCACAGGGAGAGAAATTAAGCATGAGAATGGGTTGATTACCTGGATATGTGGGATAATAGAGCCAGGATACCTGTCCTTATCAATATTTTTCCTCTTACATCTCTGCCAAAATGCAAGCGAACAAAGTGTTTCTCTATTTCACTTGCTCTATTGCATGTTATAAGCTGGAAGAGCAGAGAGATCTCTGAAGCTGAAATGGCAGAGAGATCTCTGAATTCAGGCCAACCTTGACTTTTCCTTCTGAGCCCTAATCTGGAAAACCTACCATTCTTGGTGAGGAGCTGTGAACTGGAATGAAGAAAACATTCACCAAAAGCTATCCTTGCCAACAGAATTCAGCTGAATTTTGGCATGTCTGCCTTGTGGAGTTGAATTCATAACCCCAGCTAGGTGTTTATAGTCCCTAGGCAATGTATAGGATAGTAAGGGGCCAAGGAATTGACTTCACAACAGCCAGCATTGAATGGGATTCAACATCTAAGCCAGCAAGTGGTGAATGCTAAAGTGTTTCTGCAATGCACTTTTCTCCTGAGTTTTATGCTCTTCATTGTGCCTGTGAAGCTGAAATTCACAGCCTAAAACCTTCACATAATTTAAGGTGCTGAGTAGTCCTATTGGGTGACTAATACACTCTAAAATATAATGGTAGTAGTAGTGTCCAATGGTTGTAAACTTACCAGTTTATAATAGTCTTTTGGTTTGAATGCTTGCTTGTGAAATGTATCTTCCAGAGGGAGATCAAACCCTCATTTCCAAGAAAAATACCCTAGCTATGAGACAGACGCAAGACTTGTAGCAGTCCTTGGGCCAGAGCCCAAAATCTATGACTCCCAGATCCAGTGTCTCTTCTGCAGGCTCCTAAGATCATGCTTCTTGTATGAATTGGGAAAAACTCCTGTAAGTTTTCTGTTCTCTTTGCTTAGTGTCTAGCATCAGTAGGAATGGTGGAGCATGTCCACACACCTCATTATTTCAAGTTTGATAGTTAGGTCATATTCCTGAGCACTGGAAATAGTGGTTTGGGACTCCTTCTTATGTCCCTCCTCATCATTTTCAATTATCTATGTACCTCTAAGATTTTCTAGACAGATTAAAGGAAGTTTTGTCAAAATGTCTCTGCGTTAAAGCTGTATTAGTATTTCCTTCAGGGGAGGAGGCCATGTCATAATTCTCAGAGTCATCTGAGATCCATAGTATATTACTTCCTCCCTCTCAAAAAAAAAAAAACCCCGCATTTGTGTTGATGTGCTTGAAATCTTTATTTATCAAAAAGGCATTACTTTCAAATGTCATACAGCATCTGGAAACTAGCACTGTTATTCCTAAGCAATCATGCCTATTTAAACATAGGAGTGCTCTAAAATGTATGTGTTCACTGAGGTTTTCTTAAAATCCTCTATGCCCTACTGGAGCATAATAAGATATATAAACTATGCAACTTTAGGGTTAACTGAGCAAGAGGTCTCTCAGACATAAACCTCCAGCCATCCCAGGAACTTGTGGAGGTCACACATTCTACCAGTCATTTAGAAAACAACTAAACCATATTTTTTAAAGGTTTATATCTTCAGGCCTTGGCTCCACTTATTTCCCTAATGTTTTGTAGTTGCGTAATATATAGGATTTAGCTTCCTTTTTCACCCCTTCTGAAGAAAGAGTAAGGGAAGTTAAGTATAAAGGTATCTAGCTTGGAGGAGCTTAGGGAGGTTTGGTAGTCCCTATTTTAGCACTAAGTTCTTAAGGAGGCATTCCTGGTATATGTGTACCCTGGAAATCCCTATAACTGAGATGGGATATGAAAGCACGATATGGGTTTTAATGCAGGGGGTGGATTAGTAGAAAGGACAGTATAATGACAGCAACACTATAATGATTTGGTTGTAAAAAGGGGAGAAGGGATTCTAATACCTGGCATAGATGTCTTTGCATCTGGTTTAACAGACTTGCTCTTTGAGAGTAGAGCATAGGTAGGAAACTGCTGTTAGACCTCGAAATGTAAACACAACTGCCTTGTTGGAAAAAAGATATTGTTTGTGCTATAGTTGGCACAGATACTGTTACTGGAATGATATTATCCACAAAGGTGAAAGGGGGGTGAGCCTTTTGTGAACATGTATGGTCAATGCTAGAGAGATCAGAATTAAAATTGAGTTAGCATATAACTTAATAACTTGTTTCCTGGCTCTCAGATATAAGCATAACCCTGCTTCACCTTCCAGAAAGGCCCAAGACATTTCAAAGCAACCTTAACAAAGTAAATTGGGAAAAGCTGTATCATAGCAGTGTATTCTAATGTAACGGTTGACCTCTAGTCTCTGCAGGGTGTCTGTGGTACCAGTTCAACATAGCATTTAAATGTATGCAAATATGAGCCTGATCCAATTCTCAGAGGCATCCCTGGAAGCCTTTCCAAAGGACTTTTGGATCAGGGCAGTCTAACAGGCACTGCTGTTTTGTCAGTCAAGCCCTGAAGATATCACTCTGAAAATATTCTCCTGAAGGAAATTTCAATAATCTTCAGTATAATTGGAACCTTTGTCTGGAGCTATTTAATTCCCCCTCATTTCTGTGGATTTTTTTTTTTGGCTATTCACTGTCAAGCTATTACATGTTCATAGTATGCATCACCTTGACCACAGAAAAGTTCTGCCAGCACAAAGGTTGGGTTTTTTTTTCCCCTAAATGTTATTGAAGCTATTTATACTCTTGTTACCTATTTATAGAAGAGTCTGTTTGTAACTTAGTGGTAACATCTTTCTTCTGAACAAGCCTTAATCCACCTGAATGTACAGTGAACTCACAGGATTGCCTCAGCTGTTGGGTGATTCACTGCAGACTCTGTTTTGATACTGGCATGCTGCTTCTCTTGCCAGGACAGGTAAATAAAATCTGAATGAGAACTGCATGCCCCGCTGTCCTAGCAAACCACTGTTGAACTCGAGGTGTATACGGGGCAGGAAGGGAATGCATGTTCAAATTGGTAAGCCATGGCTAAGTTGCTCATCCTGCAGTTATGATTAATTTGCTGGGAGACCATGAACTAGACAGTTTTTTGCAGCATAAAGAGGAAAACAATTAAGTAGTTGCAGTATTGGACAGAAAATACTATGTGGTCGGCAGTGCTACTGAACTCTCTTCCTCCAGATATGAAGGTAGGCATAGTTTTTCTCAGTAGTGTACAATGAACACATTATTCTGCTTTAAATATTCCTCAGACCTGTTTCTCGTACGACAATCTATCATTCCCACACATTACTAAGTCATGAGAAATACTAATTAAAAAAAAATCTTTATTTTTTTTAAAGTGGAGTACAGCTACATCAGCTGTGGTTACTGGTTTGATTTCAAATCCAGAAACCACAATAAAGGCTGTTTTCCTTACATCAGATGTGGTGATTAATATGTGGTAGACTTGGGCTCCAGATTTTTATAGCTCTGTTAATTGATCACGAGCCAGAGCCTGGGGCTTTATAATTAAGTTAGCTGGAAAATTAATGCAGGAAATGGCTTCTAGATTTGATTGGTTTAAAAATCTATGAATACACTTATTTAATCCTTTTGAATTAAACTTGGTGCCAAAAAAATTATGTTAACTACGTCTGCAATTTCATAACTTCAGGGCAGTATTCTTTTTCTGCCTTTGAAATCAGTGATGTTTGCACAAAATAGAGTCATCTTAGATGATCCCTTAAAAGGTCTCTCTGTCACTGGTTAGAGGTGCTGGATTGTCCATGCCTTTGGTCTGATGAATATAGGCACAGACATTAGATTAACTGGGACCTAGGGACCAAATATCCTTACTTACAGCTCAACAGTGGATTGCTGTGCCTGTGCAAAAGCCCTCTGAGGTAAATCAAGCTCCATGTGGGTGCAGCTTTTACCTGCACATTATAGGACAGCAGGAACAGGGCCTCATTAAACAGTGATTGATCTTATGTATTGTGCCTATAGTGTGGGAAAATAGGTATGTATTCTCTCTCCCTTGTATTCTGAGATTGAATGATGTCTCCAAACAAGATTAGAAATGCTGTAGCAAAAGCATCCTTGAAAGAAGGGTAAGGAGTAAGTAAAAGCTCTCTAGGTCTGAGCTCATGCATTGCCTTCCCAGAACTCAGGAATAAATAGAGTCAGCAATTATACTGAAGTCATCATAATTAAAGTCAGTGCAGTAAGTCAGTGTAATACTGGAGACAGGGAAATCAAATTTAGGCTTCACGAATAGATGAAGACACCAAGTGTTTTGAGAAAAGGTGTTTTGTTTTGTTTTGTTTTAAATTGTAATTAACGTGCACTAGTTTAGGTCAGAATATATTAAGAATTCAGAATATATTCAGCTTATTCTGCCTTGGGTTAAATTTGTCATTTGATACATTAAATGACTTACTCAGCAAATTGTATGTCTTCATAGGATCATTTTAAGGCTGCTTTTCTTCACAGATGAGAGGTGACATTATAAAGCCAAGGGAGAAGGAAAAGCCATGATGGACAAATAAAAGCAAAATAAGAAATAGCTCTCTTAGGACTTTCTTGCACTTTAATTGCATTTAGAATTGTCAAAGAGAAAGAACCTTAATCAAGGGACCTTTAATGATAATATATGTGGAGTATAAAATATTTTGTTACAAAAAATGCAGGGCAAAAGTAAAAAGCCCATTACCGAAAGTGCACCAGGCATCAGTAATAAATAAACCAAGACCGAACATAATTGGGGTGAAGGGTTATGGTTGTACAATTAAAGTTGTTATGCTAAGGTGATGTTCTAACATTACTAGCACCACCAAGAGGCAAGTGTCTAACTTCTAAAAGCAAGCTACTGTGAAGGGAGAGAAAGTCTTTCACTGCTTTATTTGGGTGCGACAGAAATGCTAGACCAGAACTGAGGTTGTCTTACCTTCCTCACAGTTCTTGTTAACTGGATGGTGGAGCAAAATAAGGACTCAATACACATATATCTGCATATCGTCCTAAAGCAGCAGCAGATGATCAAATTAGTAAAAGGAAATACTGTTGCTGTGGGAATTTAACATTTTTCATGTTATCACTGAACATGAACTAAAAGCTTCCACATTCTTAAATTCCTGACCAGCATTTTAATAGCAGGCCATGGTTAAAGAAACCTCTTAATTAACTTTTTATCAGGATAAACTGTTCTGAAAAGAGAACTTTTGTAATTTTTCCTACAGCCTTGCTTCTGTCTGCATGAGTCATTGATCAAAACCTTATGAATGACAGAGGTTCAACCAAGAAAATCAGGATTTATTTCAAGAAACCATTCCAGATTTTGAAATCCTATAGAATTATGCATAGTTCAAGTAAATCTCAGACTGTTTCCAGATACACTTTTTCTGTAAAGTGAACAGATTTAATATAAGAATCTTTAGAAAGAAAAGAAATAGAGATGATATTTCAGACATGACAGGTAAAGTTATAAAGATGAATAATACTTAGGGAGGAGTTAGGAAGTTTGTAGAACAAATCATTAGCAGTGTTTATTTTACTACCTTCTCATCTATTTTAGTCTCTTGCAAGTTCTTCTTTTGACTGATATATGCACTACCTCCCTTCTGGTAGGAAGTTGAGGTTTCCTTTTTTTTGCCATCACAAACAGTGGTAATAATTAGCTAAACAAGGATATGTAACAAGGGTTTGATTTTCATCCACTGGTGATGACTGAAAAATTGTAACTGGGACAGTTTCTTTTCCTTCCTGTATGATGTACTGCCATTTACACCTTTATGAAAAGCACAACCAGTGTCATTATGTTTAATTAATATTTACCATGTACTTTGCTCTGTTGCAAATTATTATGTGAAATGGACTGTTTGAGGGAATCTGTATCTTTCCATAAGTATATGGTTTTAAGAAGATTAGCACCCTGAACATACTAGGATTTACGTACGAAGGATCCCATGCTGTGTTTTTTATTCAGACATAACTTCTATCCAGCTCTGTGTGTTAGCTCCAAAAAATTCTATTCCCTGTTACGTGGCTGTGTCAGTAATGCCGACACTGAGGGCTTTGGATCGACTTTTATCATGCCCTGCACAATTGCACATTATGTTGTCTGTAGAATCATTTCAGGACTGCCTTTCTTCACAGTGGGAGATAAAATTGTATGTAAAATTCTGATGGGCAAATAAAAGTGAAATACAAACTGTGACACTGATATTTATTAGGAACATCATCCATGTAGGTTTCCCTGAACAAGTCCCCTCTGCCTGTCTGAAACTTGTTTCTGGGCAGAAATGGAAAACTTGGGATATTTCTGTGGGGAATTCAGGCTGGATCTAACACCTCTGCTGTGCCTGAGCTCACAGGCGGCCAGTGCACACACAGGAAATTTCATGTACAAATTCAACACTCTACACAGCATGGGACCATATATTTCTGTGCAAAAAGTCCTGGGCATAATACTTCCAGGACTTCTTGGCAGAAGTAGGGCAACACTACTTCATCATTCTATATATTTGCTGTGTCTTTCCTAGGAGTTCTCTACTGTTACATTTCCCAGTGAAGGTTCTGAACTGGAAGTGCTATATGTTCCTGGAAGTCAATAGTAGCTCAGTTGACTCTTTTTTTTAACATCTCTCTTCCCCCCCCCCCCCCCCCCCCCAGTTTGGCCAGTGAATTAATTCTCTGGGGCTTGGTCTTCAAAGCCCTTGCAGTCTTGTAGAGAAGAAGTCTAAGGGATAAGGTAATAGCGCTGAAGATCAGTTTGAGAAAGACTCTGGTGTACAGTAGTTTACTGACTCTATTTTTGTCAAAAATGTGAAACTAGCATTGGAACTTAAATCCTATTCATATATAGGGCTGTAGTAAGTTTTGCATCTTACTCAGTGAGTTAAATATTCAAAAAATACAAAGATGGGGCATATATATACACAAATCTTTGAATTTTCTAAGGTCACAGGGAAAATTCTGTGAATCCCAGGTCTCAGTGTAGAGCAATAAAACGTAGAATGCTAAGGCTTTTTGTCTTTTTCACCATACTGCACCCTTGGTAGGCCAGATGAGTAGTTCTACACCTCTGAGTTTACAGCTAGTGACATTTCCAGACCCTTGGAGGCATCACATGGGGCCCAATGTGGGCGGCTGTAATATTGTTCCAACAGGAGTAGTGCCACATCATGCGAAGAAATCTCTGCGGGCAGGTGGAAGCCAATGCAACCAACAGTTTCCAGCTCCTCATTTGTACCTAACAAACACACGCTGTAGAATCCAGAAGACCTGGTGTTTGTGAATAGTTCTGAAGGGCGATGCAGAATGATGACAGTGAAATTAAAGTACCTCACCTATTAAAGACAGAACTGAAATTGATCTAGGAAGAGGGATGGGTGCTCCTTCTCTTCAGTAGACATGTCTGAATTTTAAGCCGCTCTCACTGGTGTGCACACTGCCAGTCACTGTGGTCAGGGGGTGTATCGTGGAGGAAGTCTAGCGTTGTAGGCCTGGTAAAGCAGGGGGAAACAAGGTGATGCTTGCATTGAATAAAAGTAGTTAAAACAGTTGCAACAATTATTTTGACTAACTGATTGTAAGCACTTAATTGCAGTGGTGAACAAAAAAACTCCAAGCCACTACTGTAGGCAAGGTGAAAAATTGCCCTTCTTCTGTCTATCCTAATGCATTCATCATAACAACTCTGACGAACCCTCTTCTGTAACTTTTGTACCCTGGGGAGTTAACAGACGTATTAATAACATGGGTATCAGAAGACTCATCCTAGTGCCTCCAGTCCTGGTCGCTGTTCCTTTCAGGAGTATTAGTGACAGCACCACTTAAAAGCGCAGAGCCTCGGTGATAAAGCTCCCGTTCAATTTGATGCATGAGAATTGTACTTTCTGCATTACTGCAGACAATGGAACCATTAACTCACTATCAATCACCCGGCTTTCAGCACAGCCCGCTCTCTAACAAGAAGCCATGGGGCATAAGTTATAAATAGCAGACATAAGTCAACCTCTTTGACCAGTTGTAATTGTGAAAGAAGGATTGTAAACTGCGTTTGGGCCTCTGTCCAGGCTTTCCGAAACATGCCAGTGTGCACATGGAAACTCAGCTAGGGATGTTCTGTTTTATTAGAAGGCTCTGAGGGATGGATCTAGAGCTGGGTCCCTTCTCCCTTCCCAAGCAATCATTTTTGATGTCTTGAGTATCTCTGGGTGGTTTTCTGTTGTAACAAGATAGGCTAAATTTAAGCTATTTTGACTTTTTGAAATGTCAGGAAGCCTGGTTCTCTCTGTTGTTACATTGGCTACACTGGGAATAGCTCCACAGACAGTGAGTGTGTAGGGGTAGGGAATAGTATGCCAAGAATTGAGGTGGCAGGGCAGAGAATAAATTTACATTTTTGTGGATGCCAGGAGAATTAAACCTAGATAGGCCTTCAGAGATAGATTTTTAAATAACAACAACAACAACAACAATATATTTGCAAGCTGGTTGGTTTGATTCCATGAGAGCAGTTAAATAGCTGGATTCATACAGTACTCTTCTCCCTTTACTGATTCTCTTCCACGGGAAGCGAATGGAAGCTATTTTAATTGCCTTTCTTAGAGGGAATGAGATCACAAACAAGCTGCAATCTCCTTTTATAGGTTTCTGTTACCTGGCATGAAGGGCTAGTACAAGCTTTTAAAAGTAGGCAATTCTGGCATAAAAGTGGGGTGGTCAAGGTCTGTGATTCTTCAATGACTTCCACTGACAGCTTTATCAAAATTAAATTGCCCGCTCTTCTATCCTGTGGTGGAAATCCTGAGAGAAGGTAGCAGTGAAATAGCTCACTGTTTTCAGCTGAAATGTACTCCATCCCTTATGCAAAGGGATTTGCTGATGCAAAGAAGTGTAATTTACACCTTCCTGTGACAGCCTTCGCGACTTTGACCTGGAAAGTAGAAAAGAATCCAGGCATACTTACCGAAGGTGCCTATAAATAGATTTACATGCAGTGGCTTATCTTAAGGTTAACAGTAAGTTGTCTTTACAGTGCTAACAAACTAGACCACACAGCTTTGTTTTGATTTTACCTGAAGTATAGACCTGTGTGGTCTAGATGGATGATATCAATTACATTTGAAAGCCTGATAAAATGGAATGCAGATGATTTATCTAGCCGATACCAACCTCTCGATAAAAGCCACAGTCATTAGTAAACCTTGGCATATATATATCATTCTTCTTCTTGTGAATGCATTCTGAATGCCTTTTTTTTAATGTGTGCATCTTCCTTACTTTCAAGAGCTTTTTCCCACTGGTTGAGGGCAGTGGATTATGGTGATTTTGTTGCAGTTTACTGTGAGACATTGTAACCAAAGCATGCTCTGCAGATAGTGGATGTATTAATCAGTGTTGCATACTCACACACGCACACACAAACACACACACTTCCACATGCTTCTTCTGCCAACTGCTGAAAAACTTACTGGCCGAGAAAGTATTTTTATTAAAATAAATGAAAACTATTGCTTAAATCTCTGGTGTTGAAAACAGTGCCTTCAAAGGTCTACCCCCCCTCTCCCCAGAATTTCAGGTGATCATGCATTGCCCTGTGTGTATACTATTGTAAGACCATGCTACTGTTAAGTGAATAATTTAGCACTTAAGATGCTAAAGTATATGACTCCTGTCAAATTGCTATTCCCCAGTTAGTATTTTTTTACAAACTCATGTGAAGAGTAGGCCGTACATGAAAACTCCTACCATGGAGCATGGTTTCCGCATGCTGCAGAAACGTATCTGAAGCTGGTTGGAAAGAAAAGTTGAAGCATGAGTGTAATGACGGAATTCATAGGGACATTCATATGCCCATGTTAAGTGAGAAACATTCTCTGAAAGTCCCCTGGTTGGCAACACACTCATGGACATATGCATAGGTATTTTTGAATAACAGACACAATAAAACTGTTTCCAGCATTTTTCAATGAAATATAAAATTCTGATGAAATAAAAAAATGCTAGGGAGAAAAAAGTTGATTTCTGTACTTTAATGAGGTTATTTTTCCTAAATACCAGCTTGTGACAAATCATGTTTTCTAAATGTGTTATTTTGATATTAAAAAGTTGAAATTACTCCATCTGACACTTTTCAACTTTCATTCCACATCTGCGTTTGATTTATTTTGGCCCAAATTGGGGTGGGAAGGCTGAGGGAAAGAAATTTTTGTAATTTTGTAAGATTTAGATATTTCTTTTTCTATGGAGGTGTTTTGGACAATCATTTTGGGAGGCAGGAAGCATGAATTTCACGAAGGGAACTTGGAAAAGGCTTGTTTCATTTATCGAGATGGGAATTTTTTGTGTATGGGAGTTTCATTTGCAGCTGACATTGCTTAGCACTTCTGGTGCATCAGGCTGAAATTCCAGGTGTGTAAAGAACAGTAATGTAATAATTTCAGAAAATTAAATTTTGGAAGAAAAGTTGTTAGAATTCCTCCTTAGTATAGGCCAGAGGTCCAGGGTTTAAAGATACCATTGTATGAAGCTGTAAAAAACCACCACTGCTATATATGAACATTTTAGTACATGTATCACTTGCATTTGTGAGGGCCTCTCTGCTAAAATGTCCAAATATTTTCCCCAATGAATTCACTATTGCTGCATGTTGATTCTCTCATGACAAACTGGGACTTACTGGGGACCCAGAATTCAAGCTTTGACTGCTGAGATGATGTGATTCAAGGCAGTCCTCACTCCTCAGTTGCATGTGTTTCACAAGGCTTGCAGAGCACAGCCACATCTTGCTATTTTAGAAAGCAAGCAAGCATTATTTTGCGTATATTGCAATTAGATTGTTGATGTTTCCGGCAGCGTAAGGGTCAAATTTTCTGCAGTGTTTCATGTGGTCAGAATGGGAAGATGACTAAACGCTTCTATACTTTCCAGTTTCTGGACTGCTCCAGAGGTCTCTGTGGCTTCTCTAACTGATGATATCCTCTTCTTCTGGTTACAGCAGTTTCCTCCATCCCCTGATATTTTTTCCTCCTGTGTGTCCCTCTTCTGCGACCAAACTGCTTCTTTTAGGGCCTCTCCATTGCCAAAGGAGTACCAAGGGGCTATTGGAAATGGAAGAATTGTACTCCTTGTCTCTACAGACCAGAGTTTCTCTAGCTAAGTGTACTTTTCATCTTGAGATTTACACCCAGGCTGAGTTCAAGACCAGACAAGTTATGTGTTTGAGGTTTGTATAACCACAAGCAGTTGGAGAAGACCCATTAGAAAACATTAGACTCCTTGTAGATGAGCATGTCTAGTCTCTGCATAGGCAACCACAACAGCTTGCATCAGTTTTTCACACACAGGATATCGGGACTCTGAGAGGAAGGTATGTGAGATGCAGGCACACTGTGTGTGTTGTGCCCATGACTGCTTTGTAAAACTGGTGCAGACAGCTCTCTTGTGCTTGTGGATGCATTACGGCAATGCCTTTTGACTGCGTGACCACAGGCTAAAAGTTTTGCAAGGACACTGGTGGGAGTACAAGCAGCAAATTATATAAGAGGGGATGAAATAAAAGTCCTCTTCTATGTACGATACTTGCCTAGGCCTCAGGAGAGCTTTTTTCCCCTATTGAATTCCCACAAGATTCCAGTGTTGTAAGAAAGAGGGAGCAGATACATTTGTTTCTAGTATTTCACAATATCACACAGTTTGACTTTGGAGATGTAGTGTTCTTTTGTAACATAGTTCTTACAGCTCTTATATTTAACTGTCTCAGCTGGTATCCCTTGTACTTGGCTCTGCAAAACCAAAAAGAAATTTACAGCCTTTGGTTTCAAATGATATTACATGTTACATTCCCTTCCTTCATCCTCTTCACCAAAGCTTCCACCACACTGCTCAAAGCAAGAGTGAAATCAGAGGTTACGTAAAAAAAAAAAAAAAAAAAAAAAAAAAGGCAACAATAAAATGGCAGCCAAGACAAGTTTTATTCTAAGTATTATTCTTGTGTAATTAGTATATGAATGATCCTCAAGTGCCCAAACTTCCTGGTTACTACAGACTCAACCTCTTGCACAGACATGGGTTATTCCTTTAGCTCAAGCTGTAGATTTTACTAGCTTGGCATTAGTGATCAGTGAAGTGATCAGCAAGACTCTTAGTCAGCAGAGATGCTGTGGTAGCATTCTTTCCTTCCAGGTAGCAGAAGGAGGTAACTAATTAATTTATTATTAATAAATTCCATTAATACAGAATAGTAATGGATATCCCCCACTGCTATTAGCCTAGGTGGGAAATCTAAAGGGACACAGCAAGAGTTTTCAGACAAAAATGTTTGTGTGTATCGATAAGGTCAAGACCTGTTTTTGCAAGAGGGAAAGCTAAAAGAAAATCGGCTTTCTGAATCAGCATCTCCCAGTCTCTGCTGCCTGAGAAGCAGCTGCACTGAAGTGGCTTTGACACAACATAAGCTTGTTCTTTGTCAAGAATGTCTCATTATGTAGGCCTTGCTGATTTTTAAAATCTAGAGTTTTCATACACTTAGCACAGGTGGAGAACAAAAGGAGCACAGTGATTGATTTTACTCAGTCATTAGGGAATTTCTGAGATAGCTCATTAACGCAAGGTGGATGCACTAAAGATTGCATTTTAAGGAAGACTTAAACTGATAATCAAATTTTCTTAATATGCCTGAAGTCTTTCTTTAGGCTATCATGAATCATCTGTACAATGCAGTCTTTAGGTTTTAAAACTGGGAACTGAAGTAAAAATTTCATTTTCTATACATTAACCTAACAACAGACACTGTTTTTTGAAAATGAATATTTTACACTTAAACTATTAAAGAACAAAAAAACCCATAATGATTTAGTTGACTTTAAGGGACATGCAGATGATTGGGCTATGACTGTATAATAACATAACGTAACGTAATATAATGTAATGTAACGTAACGTAACATAACATACCATACCAACATCATAACATCATAACATCACAATATATTGTAATAAATAATAACAATTTCTCCAATAAAATAAAATTATTATTGTATCTATGATAAGTGGAAAGGAAAAAACAGACATTAGAAACTGCTTAAGTCTTCTACAAAATAATGAAGTTCATTAAGTAAAATTATTGCATGATTTGAGTTCAAATACAAATAAAATAATCTCTTTTTATCATAAGGAAATTTGCTTATAACAATAGATATGTGTGTGCATTTGAAAGATATAAATTTCACACAAACATATCATATATGTACATATATATGCATATATATACACATATGAAATAACTTCTGGAAAGTAATAATATGCTACTTCTGGTATTATTAGAATGAAAAATCTATTTATTTTGTAGAAAATATTCATTACTGGAAAGCACACAATTCAAAATACTTCTGTCACAAATGCTGCTAAAAGTTTGTAATCTTGTCCTTGATCCTTGGGCACCCAAAGACCTCATAAAAAGCAATGCTGTACTAGAAATACAATACAGTCTAGTGACATACAAATTCAAAGAAATAACAAAAGGAAACAAGTTCCATCTGCTTTAGAATTATCAAGCACCTTGACTAACAGAACTGATCTAAGCCTATGGAAGTCAGTGACAGTTAATTGTCATTTAATTAACATTGATGAGTTGTTCATCAAACCCCTAATTTACACTGCATCTGTGGACTCCTTTGTTTTTCAACTTAGATTCATGTATGTTAACGTCTCCTGAGTCCTCCTGTAAATTTTCTGTTCTACTGAAAAAGCTGTATTTGATCTGGCTTCCAGGGAAGCCATGGAAAAGTAAAATTAGGATTAAAATTTTGTTTGGGAATTCTATGCACATATTTGGGAGGCTATGAATGTAGCACTAAGTAAATAAACAGGTCAAATAAATCAACATATTATTAACTCTTATAGAAATAAATGGGCTGCTGAGTAGCAATAGAACAAAAGATTATGAAAAGCAAAACAGAATAACGTCAGTCTATTGAAGCTAAAATTCTTTCAAAGCCAGACTGTTATTTTCAGAGCTGGGTAGAAAAGTTTTCCTGATGAGACTGAAATAAAGTTTTCTGTGGACATATGTCCATTTCAGTGAAATTTTCTTTTGAAAAAAAAAAAAAATAAAAAGAAAAACAGAATAGTATGAATATGTTAAAGATTTTTTTAAAAAATGCGTATCCAAATCCACTTTGCGCTGGGTCTTCTGTGTAGAAAACTATACTTGATGATTCATTTTGATTCAGAATGAAAGCAAAGTTTGAAATAAAAGAATGTCCCATGAAATGGAATTCTACTTGTAGCCTAAATCTATCTATTTTCATGTAAGCTAGAACTTCATCTTCAAGCAAACTCTAACATAGGAAGCACTGTCCGACACACTAACTTCTCTTTGGACATTTTAAAACAGAAAAACATTTTTTGCTTGATAGTATATTGTTGCTTAGATGTGAAGTTGTAAAACATTTATATGGTGGCATATCTGAACGGCTTGACTGGCTGTGTCTGTTTCAGAGTATGTGAGTCTTGTTAATGCTGCCTTATACACTGGAAAGCCACGTTAGCCCTTTCCTGTGGTGGGATAACTTTTTATATAAATAGCAGTGGATACTATGGAAACCCTAGAGGTTAGTGCTTGAACTATAATTACTTTCTGGGCATTAGTAATTATTCCACGAGGTATTGCAAAGCAAGTTCTCTGAGAAAATAATAAAAAAAGAAACAACACGACCTGGCAGCTGCAATAGACCAGATCTTTAATTTTCGGATATTTGATTGTCACTATATTGACCCCAAAGGCCTGAATCAACAAGCCCATCTAATTAATATAGCAACATATATGATATGACTAGCAATTTTTCCAGAGTTCAGATTTCTAACTTTGCTTGCCCAGATTTTTTGTTGTTATCAAAAGGTTTCCATTAATGAAGACTCACAAAAACATTTTCTTTTTACATGAATATTATGACAATTTATACTGTATATATGAAAGAAATTGTTTTTCTTTGTTGGTCTCAATGCATGTTATCTATTTGAAGCATCTGCTTTTCAAATAATTACTGAATGTTAAAATGCATTACATTATTTTTTTTAAATCAGTATTACTAATAAAGGACTGAGCTGGGAAAAAAATTTGAACAAATTTTAACTTCTATGATTTTTGTTTTTTTCAGTCTAATATCTTTGTGAAGTTACACCTGGTGAGTTAACTCAGTTTCATGTGCAAAGGTCATAGCAATCAATAGATGTCTTTCCAATGACTTAGATGCACTTTGCTTCAGTGCAATTCTGTACCCTATGATGGAGCCAAATCATTTATATGAAAGCCAGATGAAGCCATGAGATATAAAATGTTGACTCTATCATCTTTGCTTGCTTCATGTGTGTGGTACTGCAATGTGGTATAATTGACATGATATGCAAGTCCTAGTGTTCAGAAAAACTTGACAATTCTTATAGGAAAAAAAGGCAGGTATATCTGAGAATTTCTTATCTTTTGCCCATTTTTGACACATCTTTGTGTTATTTCAGTGTAGATTTTGAAATCTCATATTAATGAAGTCAATTACATAAACATTATGATTCATTTACTGTATTTCATTTGTACTGGTTTCATATGACAAGGTTGGCGGGGGTGGGGGGGAGTTGTGAGCTGACACCAGAAGCTTCCCCCATGTGGGATGGAGTCAGTGCCAGTCATCTCCAAGCTGGACGGACCCACCACTGGGTGTGTGTCTGGCCAAAGCTGAGCCAGTCACCAATGTGGGAGTGCCTCTCTGATAACGTGTTTAAGAAAGGCTAAAAACCACTGCAAAGCAGCGGCTGGAGAGAGGAGTGAGAACATGGGAGAGCAACAGCCCTGCAGACCCCCAGGTCAGTGAAGCAGGAGGGGGAGGAGGTGCTCCAGGTGCCGGAGCGAAGATTCCCCTGCAGCCCATGAGGAAGACCATGGTGAGGCAGGCTGTCCCCCTGCAGCCCAGGGAGGTCCACGGTGGAGCAGATCTCCACCTGCAGCCCGGGGAGGACCCCATGCTGGAGCAGGTGGGTGCCTGAAGGAGGCTGTGACCCCATGGGAAGCCCGTGCTGGAGCAGGCTCCTGGCAGGACTGGCGGATCTGTAGAGAGAAGAACCCATGCTGGAACAGGTTTTCTGGCAGGACTGGTGACCCCGTGGGGGACCCACAGTGGAGCAGTGTGTGCCTGAAGGACTGCAGCCCGGGGAAGGGACCCATGCTCAAGCAGTTAGTGAAGAACTGCAGCCCATGGGAAGGACCCACATTGGAGAAGTTCATGGAGGACTGTCTCCCATGGGAGGGACCCCACGGTGGAGCAGGGGAAGAGTGAGGAGTCCTCCCTCTGAGGAGGAAGGAGCAACAGAGACAATGTGTGAGGAACTGACCCCAACCCCCATTCCCTGTCCCCCTGTGCTGCTAAGGCAGGGAGGAGGTGGAAGAGTTGTCAGTGAATTTGAGCCCAAGAAGAAGGGAGGGGTGGGGAGTCAGTGGTTTTTTTTATTTCTTCTTATTTCTTACTATCCTACTCTGTTATTCATTGGCAATAAATTAAATTAATTTACCCAAGTGGAGTCTGTTTTGCCCATGATGGTAATTGGTGAGTGATCTCTCCCTGTCCTTTTCTCGACCCATGAACTTTTCATCCTATTTTCTACCCCTGTCTTGTTGATGGAGGGGAAAGTGATAGAGAGGCTTGGTAGGCACCTGACAGCCAGCCAAGGTCAACTCACAACAGTATTATAACAATATTATATCACTTTCACACTGTTAGAATGTTCAGTGACTTGGTTGTTCATCACTGTGTGAACAAGTTGTAAACTCAGTTGTATACGCTATATACTGTTACATACTTTTGGGGGTTTTGTGTTTTTTTTTTTAATAACAGACTCATCTGACTGATGTGAGAGATTCAGAGGTTCCAGTCTGCATTTATGAAAATACTTGTTGAAGTTCAAACTCCATATTAAAAGCAACCATGACCACGTGGATTGGTAGGCACTGTAATTATGTGATTCTCCTTCTGAGGGGCTATAGAACACCGGAGCATGGGTGTGCCACCTAATGAAAGAGGAAAATCAGGAATAATCAACAGCTGAATAACCTTGTCCTTTCAGTAGAAGAGGGAACCAGGAAAATTTGTTGGAGAAAAACTGAGCCAGCGTGGACATGTGATCAAAAGTCAGTCTGACTATGGTTATGGCTGCAGTGACTGAGAGAAGAAAAACAATAAAATAGTTGAAATGGGATATTTTGTTTGGGTGGTTTGTGGTGTTATTTGTTGTTGTTGTTTTTGTTTTTAAATAAGAAGACTTTTACATCCTTTATACACTTTTTCATTATCCTAACCTTGACCTACTAAAGTGGTCGTGAAGGAATACTTTCTAAAAGTGAGATTTACTCCATTAAATAAATAAACAAATAACAGATTTTTTGAATTCCATATTAGATTACTGTTTTGTCTACATGGTCTTTTAAAACTACTTGGAAATTTCACTTTTTGCATGCCATCTGTTTAAGTGTTGCATCTTGTGGGAAGCTGTCCATGTTGCCTGTCATTTCACGTCTAGTCATAGTTATAAGGGGCTAGGTTTTACTGCTAATCACTCAATACAAAAATGCCCTGTTGGAATATTTCTTCCTCTGACAGTGAAATAGAGATACAGTTTCAGTTCATACAGCAAATCTCCATCTTTTCTCCCTATAAGTATTTTTTAAAAAATCAGGATAACTGCTCACATGGCACAGTGGAAGAATTTCATTATGGAAAAGTCTGGGGTAGTTTTCTTTTTTAGGGTTAGATTCCTGGCTGGTATAAGTCAAGACAGTTTTATTTAAGTTTCAAGCCACCTAATAATAATAGACTGTTCATAAATCACTAGTGTGGTTTTCCCTCCTGTCTTCCTAATTAAAAAACATTTACGTGATCAGAACAAGGGGGACAAACACACATAGAGTTAAATGGCATAAATGTAACATAAAAGACTGTCACCAGCCCTAAAAAACCCCAGTGGGGTATTGCGTTTTGGAATGAGAAAGAGTGCATAATTTTTTGCATCATACCAGCCATTTCACATTTCAGTGGTTTTAATCTTAACATGAGAAGAGTTTAAATTGTTATTCTTCCAAGAAAGACATTTTTAGAATACCATATTGTTATGCAATTCATCCTCTGTAATGTTTGTCTGTCGGTTGTACTGTTGTCTATGTATCTGAACTATAAAACCTATTATGCCAAATAATATTCATTGTATTGCTACACAAGTCTATTGTACTATGCTACCTTTTCTTGGAGTCTGCAGAACACCCATTAGCTTAGGTTATTTACTAATGCCATTAGGCACCCTTTCTTTGGGCTAACAGATTTGCTGCTTTCAGGTTTGAGAGGTTTAAGTCTCTTCTGTAACGTGTCAGTTTAACAAATGGTGTAATGCACTGAGATTTATAAAGTTACATGGTAAGCATTTACAAATGTTCTTAAGCTTGAACTGAGGTAGCTGAAGCTTGAGCTCCTGCAAAGTGAAGGACAGCTTCTGCAGCCATTGCTCCTTGTGGAGTGGCTTCTATTGATGCAAGGCAGCTTTCTTACCCTGTGGGCTGTGACACCCCAGGGTCACAGAAAGGGTCAAAAAGAGATTGGAAGGGTAAAAAAGAGGAAAACATAAGTCTTTGTGTTTTAAATGCTTAATTATAAAATTGACTTGGAAATGCAGTTAAAATAATAAAAAAAAAAATATTACAAACAAATCATGTTGATTTATAACTGTGAGCAACCGAGTTCCTCAGGGAAGGGTAATGAGAAGTGACTGCAGATGTTTAGTTAGCAGAGCTAACTGCTTTTAAATGCCTACACAGCTTAGTTCCTTGAGGAGGGAGAGTGAGCTTTTTAGTCTGCCAGTAGTAGTTACAGCCAGTTTTTTGTTCTGTCTTTCTGAAAGGACTAAGGAACGGTTGGATGTTCCTGTTCCTTGACTAGTGGTTGCATGCCCGGAGGGAGAGGTTTACAGGAAGTTCAAAAGGAGATAGTACTTCCATTATTTGAAAAGTCCTGATGCAAAATAATCTAATCTATTCAAGTAAAATGAACAGTTACTTCTTTGCAAGAGTAAAGGTTGTAGAATCTGGCTTTTTGTATAGACATAAATACATGCTTCTGAGAACTTGCACATATATGTGTGTATCATAGTGAACATAGCTATGAATCTTTCTGTATTGTATTGGGATTTCTTTGTGATGATGAGACATAAGAGAATATCCAGAGTAAAGTGGCCTCAGCAACATTAATTCTACTTTGCTGACATGTCAATGCAATATATAGTCTTTCCTTAAATAATCCCGTATTATGCTTTCTTCCCTTCACAGGATGTTCTCATTTCAGAACTTTTACTTAGCACCTTTTATCCTTCCCTTCAGGGAAAGTCACTGGCTTTTGAGTTGCCTCAAAGGTTCCAGTAGGCTGTCTAAGTCCTCATTTGAACATACAAGTGTTTCTTGCTATAGTAACCAAGCCAAAACTTAATCAAAGAGTCTGTAGGTTTCCACTTCAACACTGGAAACCTTGGTACCAATTCATCAATGAGTTTATGTTAGCCTCCTGTATATTATAAATCAAGGCAGAAAGCTTTAGTATTTGAGTTTGAATTATTGGTTAATGGCATGTTGTCGTGGTTTAAACCCAGCTGGCAACTAAGCCCCACGCAGCCATGCTCTCACTCCCACCCAGTGGGATGGAGGAGAGAATCGGAAAAGTGAGAAAACTCGTGGGCTGAGATAAAGGCAGTTTAATCAGAAAGCAAAAGCCACACACGCAAGCAAAGCAAAACCCAGGACTTCATTCACCGCTTCCCATGGGCCGGCAGGTGTTCAGCCATCTCCAGGAAAGCAGGGCTCTATCACACCTAATGGTGACTTGGGAAGACAAACGCCATCAGTCTGATCGTCCCCCCTTTTCTCCTTCTTCCCCCGGATTTTATTGCTGAGCATGACGTCATATGGTCTGGAATATCCCTTGGGTCAGTCGGGGTCAGCTGTCTCAGCTGTGTCCCCTCCCAACTCCTTGTGCCCCCTCAGCCTCCTCACTGGGGGGGTGGGGTGAAAAGCAGAAAAGGCCTTGGCTCTGTGGGAGCACTGCTCAGCAGTAACTAAAAACATCCTGGAATTATCAACACTGTTTCCAGCACAAATCCAAAACATAGATCCATACTAGCTACTGTGAAGAAAATTACTCCAGCCAAAACCAGCACACATGTGTAGACTAGAGGTAGGACTCAGCCTAATTTCAAAAGTATAAATTACTGAAACAGAATTAAGATTTCGGTAGAAATTGTTATTTAGAATTGAGTGCAGTGAGGGTCTGGTCAGGACTTTCTCATTTTTTCAACTACGTCCAGCCCTGTATCTTAGGCAGATATGGTGAATAGTCACAGAAGGCAAATGGAGCACATGGGACTGAAATCGTCCCTATTGTCTGGTTACCATAATCACAGACTTAACACAGCTTCCTGTGGCAGATGCCTTTTCAAAATGTAAGGGAAAAACCATGAGCAACCTGTCTGTTTCTAGTAACACAATATCCTGCTAGCTGCATATTTTCCTTTTACAAGTTTAAATTACTTTATATTAAATGAGAACTGTTATGATGCAGTAGCATAACTGAAAGGCAGTATGCATAAAAAAGGGAAATTTCAAACATTTCTATTATCTTTTTAAATAATAGCACTTCAAAGAACTGAATTAAAATATGTACATAATATTAAGACAGAACTGATAACAGAAGGTCATAAATTATCATTGTATACTAAATGTCCTAGTCAGTCCAAATAACCTCAAATTCAAATGTGGTGACAAGTTCTAATACTCCAACTGTGAGAGTAATATGGAAAAAGGACTTAGGCATGGAAATAATTGCAAAAGACACAATGAAAGAGTGTTTTATTCCATGCTGCTAAATATCTTTTGGTTGTCTATTTAATTTATTTAGAGATAGTCCATTGAGTAGTAGTCCATGAAATTTTCTAACCAAACTTTTTTTTTGATGGAAAATTAAATAACAATCTTTTTTTTTTTTTTTTTTTAATTTTACTAGCTGAGTTTCATTTGTGTTGTGAGCAGTGGAACATGGCAGGATTATTATTGGGAAGTTCTTATGTTGCTAGTCTCTGAGAATGATCCCATTATGGTTAACATTGCCTACACAAGTGAAGAACTGTTTTGGCTGTGACCAGGTCCACATTCTGTCTCCAATGGTGACTATGAACAGAAGAGATACTGTACACATTTTTCCCTCCACAGTATACTTGGTAGGGTTCTCCAGACCTACTGCCAGTTGTAGGAAGGACTGCTGCCTTTTGATCAGCCTTGCTCTTAGTGGCGTCATATGCTGGCACTTTATTTTGGAATATTCTGTGACCAGTCAACCCCTACCCACTCACATCAGTCACAGTTTTGAAACCCTCTTTTATAGCTTACTTAAAACTGTCTGTTATCCAGATTGAAGAGTCCTAACTTACCCAACGGTTCCTCATAGAGAAGGCATTCCCTATTTTTGATCATCAAACTCAGCTGGTCACACAGAGAGACAGCAAAACAGACATAGATGATACCAAGTCATAGAAACAAAGATGACAGATAGAAGGTGAAAAAAGGCTTCAAGATAAAAAAAAGTGATACTGTCTGGTGCCAGGAAAGCCATGCTAAATATGCAGTTATTTGGAGGCAGGGAATTAGGAAGACATAAGCAATGACAAGGGAACAGAAAAGGTGTGAGAGAGGGCAGATGACAGAATGTCACAGGGTTAGGTACAAAGTGAATGTGAGGTTGAAAGAGAGTGGAGAAAGAGCTGGGGAAAACAGACAATCAAAAGAGAAGTCTTTCAAGACAACCTGTCTTGAATGTCCAAATGTTCCTGATTTGACCCCTCCTGTGGCTACTCCTGTCCTTTGGGATTACTGCTTATTTGTTCCTGCAGCTTTTTTCTTAAGATGACTATGCTCTTAAGAACACAGTGATGCACACTGTGGTATGTATTAGGGAGTAAAGAACACTGTGTGCTCTAAATTGAATGAGATTTTCAAATAAAAACCCAAAATCTCGTGTTCTGTGTTAACATCTGTCAGTACATGAATCCAGTCAGAACTCTGGAATCCTTTGCTTTTCTTCCTGCTGTGGTTATTAGGTATGTGGCTGGCATTATTTTTCATCCTGAGGATATTGGCTGGTTAATGTAATTTTGCTCAAGATATAAAGACTTTTTTTGAAAAAGTCTTGCAGATTTTCTTCAAAACTTTCATATTCTAGACTAGCCTGATACCTAGAATCTCATTTCATTCCTCCTGAGGCTAGCTTGCTACATTTGTGATCACAGTACAAGAGAGCTGATACTGTAGGTGTTGCCCATATTTCTAGTTAGTGGAAATGTTTTTCAAAATGAGATAATCAGGGTAACACAAGAAGACTGTGATAAGTATTAAAGAAGTCATGCTTTGGACCTGACAGCTTCAAAAATCTGTAGAGCACAGTGAATGCTGCCACACTCTTAAAGCTAAATTGAGGCTCTAGAAATTTGTTGTTATGCAGATTATGAAAATTTTTGTTTCGATATCCCAGAAGGAGACAACATACAGATTGTTCAATACTGAGCTGTCACATAGTAGAGAAGTGAGAAAAAAAGTGAATTCATTTGGAGAAGATTTATTTGGTTTGTGTAATAGGGAGCGTAAAACAGTCAGAACCCAGTTGCCTAGCTGTCACCTGCCTCCAGGGTACAATCAAACACTGCCAGTGAATCAATAGCCTGGGAAGATTTTTTTTATATAGCTGGAGTTTAACATGAGGCTGTAAGTGCTCCAGGTGGCAGGGTCATTTGTTCATTAGTGACTTTTCACAATAAACAATTGTGGTCCCATGACATGACAACAGTAATTTACAAGGGAGGAGGAAGAAAAGCAAAGAAACCCCCAAATCCAGAACTCTGAAGAAAAAGACCTCGGAGAAAGTCCTATAAATCCTAAGAAACACTAGTCAAGGGTATGGCAACAGGAGCAAACAGTGCAGTAAAAGCTCATTATGTTATTTAGTTGCAGCCTAGCTGATCCACTTTATAAAGAACTTCCTTAAATTGCTTTTCATTAAAAACAGAGTCTGGTATCAATAGTCACATCACCCTGTGTGCTTCAGGCAGAGATTTAACTTTTGCATTGTTGCTTTATACTCCTTTTTTTCCCTCTTCTTAATGCAAAGCCTGTAGATGATCTGAAGGATGGATTCCAGTGGGTACTGTGTTGCTAATTTATGAAATCTGTGCCTTTTAGAGATTATTTTGTTGAAATTAGTGTAAGCACTGGTGATGCAAGATAAGAAGAAAGAGCATTATACTGCTTATGAATTTCTTCTGAAGTTTGAAAATCCTATTTAGAGACCAACTTTAACATGATTTAAGACTTCCAGCAGTGTTCCTGGAAGCATAATAAGTACAGCTTGAAGTTGGGAGAGTGGGTGTATCTCAGCTTCCAATTTCTTTTGGGGAGTGTGGAATGTAAAAGTGGAACTCAGATTTGACTGAATTTAAGGCTCTGGTGTTTGGCATTTGCTGCCTGTGTGCCAACAGCATGACCACACTTTAAAAGGACATACTAAGAGAGAGGGAAGAAGAATCTTTGAAAGTATGTTGCTGTGGGGTTGAGTTTGCCTCTTTAATAACCATTAAATAATCAATAAATAATCATCCTGGATTTTGCTGTTAAAATAAATATTTGTCTTATTTATGTTACTTTTTCAGTAAAACAACCAAGCACCAGCTAAGCATTTTCTAAATCCTTTTGTGTTCCTCTAATGCCAGTAGCTTGCTCTGCCTGCAATTGAGCTACCAATCCCTGTGTATCTCTGAACAGAATTTCACAGACCAGTCACTTTATAGAATTGGCAAGCAAATGGTAAGTAGCACTAAAAGGTTGGATACCAGTGCCATTTATTACTAAATACTGCAGTAAAAGAGGCTTGACCTGCTCTTCTTTGATAATTCTGTTACTTGGGAAGGGTAGGAAGGAAAGCTGTTTTACTTTGCTATCCAGCAGGTACCTTTTAGAAAAATCCCTTTATGAAATGTGTGGAAAACCTGACTGTTGAACCACTTATTTTTTTTATTATTTTTTCTTATGTGTCTCAGTAAAGTTTCAGCTTAAGTTAAATTTCAGTGTTTAGCCTGTGGCACAATGTACATAATCATAGTACAAGTGTGTCGTGTGTTCAGTTATCTCTGTTCTTAGATTGTTCATTACAATGGTTTGTCTTACCCAAGGAAGTGGTTGAAGTTTTAGCCACTATTTACATTGGACACACTTCAGAAACTTTTAAAGCATGTGTTTCTTTTTAAGAATGCGAATAAAGAAGGCCCAGATGGCCTCCTCAATCCAAGACATTTTCATTATCTTCTTATTTTTTTCCACTGAGATTTGAAATGCTCTATTCCTTAAAAATTTCAGCTTGAAGAAGTGTAAGGGCATGGAACAATGATATCTCTGACCAGTCTAAACTTTCAGGGCATTTCAGCAAGATTTTACCAGTTTCAGTCAGGGTGGAATTTCTGAAACAGGGAAGACTTTCATTTATCCCTGAACATAGAACAATCCTTAGGTTAGTGCATTTATCTTGAGGCACCACTACTTTAATGGGTATTATTGGGCATTCTGAGTAAATAACACTTCCAACCATTTGTGTACTTTGAAAAATCTTAGTCTGATACAGAAGATGTCTTCAAATCCCCAGATTTTAATGGTGTAGCAAGAGTATCTTGCTGAATTCTATTTGTGACAGCAGCTGTGTGTGGCAGCTGACCCCAACTGACCCAAGGGATATTCCATACCATATGATGTCATGCTCAGCATATAAAGATGGGGGAAGAAGAAGGAAGGGAGGGACATTCAGAGTGATGGCATTTGTCTTCCCAAGTAACCATTAACGCATGATGGAGCCCTGCTTTCCTGGAGATGGCTGAACACCTGCCTGCCGATGGGAAGTGGTGAATGAATTCCTTGTTTTGCTTTGCTTGCGTGTATGGCTTTTGCTTTACCTATTAAATTGTCTTTATCTCAACCTATGAGTTTTCTCACTTTTACTCTTCCAGTTCTCTCTTCCATCCCACCATAGGAGGAGTGAGCGAATGGCTGTGTGGTGCTTAGTTGCCGGCTGGGGTTAAACCATGACAGTGAAAAAAGGAATGAGGAAAGTATGAGCAAAACCAACTCTGCACACACCAAGGTCAATGAAGAAGGAGCGTGAAGAAGTGCTTCAGGTGCCGGAGCAGAGATTCCACACAGCTCATGCATAAACCCAGGTTGTTCCCCTGCAGCTCACAGAGAACCACATCAGAACAGATACCTACTCTGCAGCTCATGGAGGACCCCACACCGCAGCAAGGCTGAAGAACTGCAGCCTGTGAAAAGGAGTCCACATTGGAGCAACCCCACTATGGAGCAGGGAAGAAGAGTGAGGAAGGAATACCAGGGACAATGTGTTGTGAACTGACTGCAACTCCCATTCCTTATGCCTCCTGTGCTGCTTGGGGAAGGGAGGAGACAGAAGAGACAAGAGTGAAGGAGTGACGTTGGGCCTGGGAAGAAGGGGGTGTGGGGTCTTGAATGTGTCTTTAGTTTTGATTTGTTTCTCACTATCCTGCTCTATTTTTAACTGGCAATAAATTAAATTAATCTTCCCCAAGTAGAGTCTGTTTTGTCCATGATGGTAAGTGGTAAGTTATTTCCCTGTCCTCTTAACCCACAAACTTTTTCATCTTATTTTCTCCCTGTGTACTGCTGAAGAAGGGGAGTGCGAGAGCAGCTGGGTGGGCACCTGGTGGCCAACCAAGGTTAAGCCACCAGAACCTCACTCTTCCCAGATCAAATAAGCTACATCCATTACTGTTTTCTTGTGGGTTATGTTTTCAATGTTTTCTGACCTTTTCCTATTTTCTTACTCCACACTAACTGATTCACAGGTTTCCTGAAGTATCTTAACACAGCTTTTGACTCCAACTGAGGTCTCCCCAGAGCTGATGAACTTCTGGGGTTTGCACATTCATATTCTTACTGATGCATCCCAGGATTAGATTTGCTGTGTTCATCATATCCTTACTTTTTGTTTGTTTGAAGTATTCAGCTGTAGATTAACAATAAACCTTCAGGTTCTTCTTTTCTCAATCAGTTGACATGTACCAGCCTAAGGTACTGCTGTTAAAATGATCTGAACCTTGAGAAATCTAGGTTGAATCTCAGTTCTACTACAAATCTTGCCATCTGAACTGGACAAGTGTTCTTGTTTGACTGACCTTTCTGCCTCAGTTCCCCTCTTACGTCTTTCAATTTATTGTGTCCACTTAGACTGCAAGCTTTTCAGATTGGGACTGATTGTGTATATGCAATGTCTAGTACAGGGCTGTGATTTAAGTCAGGTTCAGTAATACAATAAAAATAAATCTTGTCATATTGGCTTTCTTGGCACTCAGTGAAAAGCCTGGCATTTCTGCTGTTGATGACTGAGAAGGGTAAGTAAAGGGACATATACCTGTGAAATAATACCCTTCCACCATGCAAAAACACAGAACTATTTTGCCGTGTATTTAGGATGTGTATCTCTAGAACAATACTTTAAAAAAATAAAATAAAAGAAAGAAAGAACATAATATTTTAGTTACTTTAGTTTACCAGGGAGTAAATGAGAGAGAATAGAGGTAATTTGGGCTGGACAGAATACTTCACATCTTCAAAATGCTATGCAAGCCATAACTAATTAAACCTCACAGTGGGCAAAACACTTTTTCTTGGAAGGAAGCCAAAAGTATTTAGATATGAATTAGATCTGGAGAAAAACAAATCACAGGTCAAATAGTTCTAACAAATACCTATTTTTTTTCCCTCCAGTTTGGCTGTTTGACAAGACCATTTCTTTCTGAATAGAGGAAAAAATATTTGCATCTTTTTAAGGCTTTCTGAATCTAAGTTTTTAATTGAAATATTTTATTTTTCTTATGGTTTAAATAAAGCCTGTAAGAATTCTCTCTCATACATTAAGATGTTAAAAATCAGAAAGATAATGGTGGATGTCTTAACAGAGGTCAAAAGTTTCATCATGCAAATGGACTGGTTTGGCAGAGAAGTCCATATCATGTTAGCTTGGTTACTACTATGCTGGAAACCAGATTCACATGGACTTTGTAAGAACTTAAGCAGCAGCAAACCAAAAGATCTCACTTGCATTAGGAAAACATGTAACTTTATTCAGAGATGAGGGAAAAGTAATTTCAGGTTTAGATTTTACAAGAGCAAGAAAAGGACCAGAGGCAGTTATGCATTCAATAGACAGAGATAGCTTAGGGTTGAACCTTTTGAAGATTATTTAAGCTACTCTTTTAATCAGTTACCTTAATGTCAGGCAACAACTTGTGCTGGATAGTACCAGGTTTTCAAGTTTGTTTTTTTTCTTTTCCTCATATGACTGTTCAAGGAAGTACTGGGTCTTGCACGGTTCTTGCTAGAGCAACCATTGTCTGTGCAGTAACAGTTAGTCAAGATCTAACTAACCAGAAAGGATTCAGTCCTCCTGGAAACTTAAGTTCAACTTTTAAAAGCATATTGGAGGTCCTTCTTTTAATCTTCATTTCCTAATTTCTTGCCTAGAAAAACTGTTATGCTGTAGCCTATGAAGTTTCACATTTGTACAGCTTCCAGTAGTCTCACTATACTTATATTTTAAGGTATGAAGGAGTCATGTGTCACACTACCTTACAAAAAAGGCCAAGATAAAGATGAGGGAAAAATATTTCATAAGTGTGAATTGTTGTAGTTATGAATCTTATGAGAATGAAAATAATATGAATATTCAGATCAATTAGATGAGAAAACGTGAATTCTTGTATTTTATCTGATGTATTTGAAAATATTTTTGGAATTGAAAGCTTTAAATATGGTGTAGTCAGCAGCTTTAAAATTATAGTCACCCTCTTGCTTGCTAAAATTCATTTCAGATGGTCATTTATGGTAAACATTGGCATTTCTGAATTATCCCATTATATGAGAGATTACATTTTAAACCAGAAACTTTTATTTGAATTCAGGTGCATCGAGTGTAACAGGCCAACTTGATGTGATTTATTCACTGGCTTGAGACAATTCCTCACTTGATAGGATTAATCTATGGCTCACTTAAACTAATCTGATCTGACCAGGAACATACACTGACCCTTTCTTCTTATTTCTTGGGTATTCCTGTTACTCTGTCTAAATTTTGAGAGTTATTCTTTGTGAAAATTAATACAACAGACATTGGTTGGCTGAATGAGAAGTTGTATTCTCCCCAACTGAGCATGAACATACATAAAATCCAGTGGTACTGCATTCTAGCTTTTTCGTAGTCTTGAGTATACTTCAAGCATCCTGTTGCTTGCTAATAGACTTAAAATATAAATGATGGCTCTTGTAGCACTTAGACATGTTTTTTCTTACTCTAGGAACAAACTGAGCAGCGCATTTTAAGTGTAACTAATTTTGGTATTATTTATTGATAGTTGTAAAGACTTAAAAATAGAAGGAACTCAATCTACTTTCCACCTCCAGCTCCAAATCTATTAAAATTATTCTTTAAAGTACAACCTGGCATACATTTTATTATTTTGTACTTTGAGGTTCCTTTAGATCATTAGGAGAAATAGTCATCTACCAGTCTCAGTATAATCTTGAGAGATTTCCCTCAACAATAACTCCCCAAAATGCAGCTTTTATCTCCAAACCCCTTGTTTCCATGCCCAAATAATTATTTTTTATTACAAATAATTCTTTATTAATTCTGTCTAACAGTTAGACAGCATTTTTCCAGCATTTCAAATGTCAGAGATACACTAGAAATCCAGAGTAGTTCTCCCATTGTGAAATAAAGACAGTGGTCTATTGGCAACAGAGAATAAAAGATTCTTCTAAATATGCAATTAAAAAAAAAAAAAAAATTTTAACAGATCTTTCTTTGAAAGATTTTGTCCAGAACTGTTTAGTGGTGTGTTTTGTTTCTGTTGCTTGAATTACAATGACAATATCACAGATATCTATTTAGTACAAACATTAAAGAAAAAAGATGGCTCATATCCTGAACAGTCTATATAAGAAATGAGATGACAGATAGCTATGGACAGAAAAGTGAGGGTATAAGATCAATCAGCATAACAGGTTAACAGCTTCTCTGCAAATCATGGAAAAGGAGAGATCGAGAGAAGGATTTTTCAAAAGATGGTAATGTGATATTGTAGATATTTATGGAGATTTCTCAATCACAAAGAGCAGAAACAGAAAAGACAGGAAAGTACTTGTTCAAACACTGAAAAAAATATTATGGAGGCTAACATTTCTGGTTGTTGGCCACAAAAGTCAATATTTTGACATTGAACATAAATGTAGTGTGATGGGATATTTAGAAAAAACCCTTTATATCTCTGTGTGTTTTTTGCTTTTCTTTTTTAAGGGATTCTCAAAAATAATATAGAATATCCAATTCTAAAAAAGCTTTCTTGTGACAAGAAACCTTCTGGATGTTTTTCATGGTACATTTTCCTTTCTGTGGAAAGTTCAGCAATGAAACACACTCTGTGGTATCTTAGGGGATGGGACAAGAAAAAGAAACAGCCTTGGAATGCAGGGAGGCTTGCAATAAAATATTGAAATTAGCAGCTGCAAAGTGTTGAGGGCCAAAACAAGATTCCAAGAAATCAAATTCTAAAATGTCCCTAATTTTGCCAGCTGTGGGTAAATTAAATAAATAAGTGAAAAGTATGGTGTAGATCTCAGAGAAGAAAAATGAAATGGAGCTCCTTACTCCTGAAATGTACTATGACATTATTTCCACTGTCCTCACATTGATTTGTATTTAAAATTTCAGTAACTTTACATTTTGAAGTGTTTTGGGGATAAATTCTTCCTGATATAATTTGCCTCTGATTTGAAGTAAGCCTTTTTATGACTCAATAGTTTGTATTTAGCTTTTTCCTTATATTTGAGGAAGAGGTAAGTGATGCCGAAAAGATTGTTTTCTCTTTATTAAAGTTTAATTTTTTGAAATTCCTCTTATATTTTAGAGGGTTCTCAGTCTAGTCAGCAAATTTAACTTCATCCTTTAGCATTGATACCTAAATTAGGTATCTGAGTTGAGTTCAGAATGCTTAGAACAAAACAGGAGGTGGGCAAACTAATAAACCGCTAATTTGAATTCACTAATTTGCCTACACTGAAATGCAAGGATCAGGCCATTAGTATCTTTTCACACTGCTGTGTCTTGGCTGGAACAAAAGAAAAACTGTATCACTGTAGCAGACTTTGACTGTTCCTATCTGCTAGCATCCAAACTATTTTCATGACACTTTAGGAACCTGCAGGTTAATACTACATGTTTTAATAAAACATTGCAGGGCTAGTCAGTGCTGGTGAATTTATGCATGCTTAGGCACAGATACTTGTCTTAACTGAAGACAGTACTTTTGCAATGCAATTTATAATGGAATCAAATTTATAAGTACCATGGAAATTAATCAGACCAGAGTACATGTTGAAGCCATTTCTCTCAATAGCATAAGCGCCAATGAGGTGAGGATGAAGAAAGCAATTTAAAACCTCAACTATCTAGAGATATGCTTGTTGACTTGAACAGCTTCAATAGCTTATTCTTCTCCCTTGGCTCCCTCTTGAAGCCCCAGTCCAGTTCAAGTGAGTCAAATTAATGTAGCCTTATTTTGATTTGGATATTTTCTCTATAAGAAAACAACTAGAAAATTATTATATACACCCCCAACAGGCTATTTAGATTTTGATTCACATGACACTTATGTTCTGTTCAAGTAATTTGCTCTACATGTTACTGAAGAGCAATCTGTACCGTATAATAAAAAAATACAAATCACTTTCCTACTGAGAACAACTAATAAGTCTTTCATCTATTTTATTACTAGATCTTTATTGGAAAAAATAAATTCCGTGCACTCAGGCATAATTTTACCTTATGTCTTAATATTTGTTTGTTAACAAAATATAATTGTCCTTTCCATCATTTTCGTGGAATGTGTGGGGAGAGCTCCTGCCTGCCATCTCCTGAAAACTGAGAAGGCTTTGTTATAGTATGAAAGTTGCAAAGGCAAGAGCATATTCACCTCTCACAGTTTGAATTATTTCCCACTGGAAGTTATTGAAATGAAAATATGCTTGTCCATGAACAGAAGAAAACCACACATTTGTGTCTTCTTTCAAAAAAAGATCCAGAAACACAAGAGCTTAATTTCAGTCACAAGTAGCAAAATGGTTATCATAGTAGTAAATTCCTTTTGATGGATACAGACTGGAGACATGGGCCACCAGGAACCCCATGAATTTCAACAAGTGCAGAATCCTGGACCTGGGGAAGAACAACCCCATGCACCAGTGTGTGCTGTGGGCCACCCAGCTGGAAAACAGCATGGCCAAAAAGGACCTAGGAGTCCTGATGGATACCAAGATGAACATGAGCCAGGGATGTGCCCTTGCTGCAAAGAGGGCAAATGGTATCCTGGGCTGCATTAGACAAAGTATAGCCAGCAGGTCGAGGGAGGTGATCCTTCCCCTTTATTCAGCGCTGGTGAGAACACACCTGGAATATTGCATCCAGTTCTGGGCTCCTCAGTACAAGAGAGACATGGGTGTACTGGCATACAGGAGAGAGTTCAACAAAGGGACATGAGGATGATTAAGGGACTGGGGCACCTCACATGTAAGGGAAGGCTGAGAGAGCTGGGACTGTGAAGAGAAGAGAAGAGAAGAGAAGAGAAGAGAAGAGAAGAGAAGAGAAGAGAAGAGAAGAGAAGAGAGAGAACAGAGAAGGCAAGGCTCAGGGGGATCTCTATATTAATGTACATAAATACCTGAAGGGAGGGTGCAAAGAGGATGGAGCCAGGCTCTTTTCAGTGGTGCCCAGTGACAGGACCAGAGGCAATGGGCACAAACTGAAACACAGGAGGTACCTTCTGAACATCAGGAAACACTTTTTCGTACTGTCAGGCTGATGGAGCACTGGGAACAGGTTGCCCAGGGAGGTTGTGCAGTCTCCATCCTTAGAGAGATTAAAAAAACAGTCCTGAGCAACTGGCACTAGGTGACCCTGCTTGAGCAGGGAGGTTGGACCAGATGACCTTCAGAGGTCCCTTCCAACCTCAACTGTTATGTGATTCTGTGATTCTGTCATACACACTACAATTCTTATCATGGTTACATAGCTTAGGATCAGAGTTCCCATTGACTTACAGTGGTATTATGCTGCAGCTCCTAAAGACGCTTTGAAAATCTCTCCCATTAGCATGTTAGATCAACACTGGCAGTTGTCTTTTTTTTGCTTAGTTTCCATATTATGCATTTAGGACTCTACACTTTAAAACTTTTGCCAAGTCTTTTTTCATGTGTCCTCTGCTTTGTATTTGAAGCTGTTCATTTGTGGGACTACTCCATCCTAAAATTACATGCATGGCTGTTTTCTTATGTCCCAAACCTCATCATTACTGACATGAAAACTCTACATACATCTCAAATGATCTGTGAACAAAAGCACTCTTGCAAATGCTGTGATCTTTAGAGGCAGATTAGGCTGCTATTGATTCAGTGGCAAAAGTCTAATGGTGATAATGGTAATACAGAATCATTGACTACATCAGTATTCATCTAATGTTGTTAGGTATAATTAGATCAAGGATCAAGGATCTTTTGACTGATATAACAGAAGAATCCATCAGTTTGTAGAAATTTGGAGGGTGACTTGGAACTAGAGAAACTCTCTGCTTTGTATTAACCCATTCTATATATTCTGAAATAATTTTTTCTGGTAATTGTTTATGCGGTGATTATGAAACTGTGGTCCAGAAATATATTTTGCTAACATATGTGTCATGTCATGTGGGACTGACTTTTCTTGTTTGTATAAAATGGTAACTCTTCTCATTGCTCTGTACAGGTTCCTGAGGAGGGCGAGTGGAGAGGGAGGTGCTGAGCTCTTCTCCCTGGGATCCGGTGATAGGACAAGTGGAATGGTTCAAAGCTGCACCAGGTAAGGTTTAGACTGGACATTAGGTAGTAATTCTTTACCTAGAGGGTGGTCAACAACAACACTGCAACAGGCTTCCTAGAGGGGTGGTCGATGCCTCAAAGCTGTCAGTGTTTAAGAGGCATTTGGACCATGCCCTTAACAACATGCTTTAACTTTTGGTCAGCCCTGAATTGGTCAGGCAGTTGGACTAGATGACCGTTGTAGGTCCCTTCCAACTGAAATAGTGTATTCCATTCTATTCTATTCTATTCTATTCTATTCTATTCTATTCTATTCTACATTTTCTTAAAAAATGTCTCCTCTACTTCTACTACTTTTCTAGATAAGTGGTTCCTAAAATAGCCAGTAAGATTGTTAAATAAAATAAAATGTAAGCTGTGTGGTCACAGAAGGGACAAGATATAGGTCTTGATACAATTTCTTTTGAGATATAGGCCAGCTTAAGAAAAAGTTCTTGGGGAATGGTATTTGCTATTCTCTACACTAAATTTCTGTTCATTGTTATATGATAAAAAATATCATTCTAGAGCAGGCTATATTTTATGTGTTCTGAACGTGATCTTGGTTTATACACATGTCTTTATGTATCAAGGTTTTTTTAAGATCTTCCTAATACAAGTTAGGCCCTTTATATGTATTTCACTACTGTTTTATCAGGCAGCAAATCAAAAGAGACACCTCAGAAAAGAAAAATGTTGTTTTGGCTGAAGTAGTCATCTGGGATTTGACACTTCGCTTGATGTCCTAATTTGCTGTAGTTTTTTCTGCACAGGCTTGAGCAAGCCAGAGAGTGTGAGGTTCTCTAACTTAAGACTTATAAAATATAAACGCATTGTTCAAGCTCCAGAAAGTAATTGCATTCAAAGACAGATACAAGAAGATTACCTTCTGGACATGCTTGTCTTTCTCTACTAACTATAGAAAGAACAAAGAAAATTAGCTAAGACTAGATATCTATTTTTTGGATGGCGAAAATCAGATGAAAGAAAGCCTTCTTGCAGTTTCTTTGGTTGATACAGTTTTAGTCATAGACACCAGAGAGCTAGATGTGAGCTAACAATACTAGATTTCCCTTAACAGTCACTTTTATAGCAAAACTTTACTGAGCTGCTTTTGATGTTTACCTCTGGGTGAGATGAGCTGTTCATATGAGGTAAGTGTCTAGATCTTTCCTTTTACTATGAAGGAATTTAGATGATGTTATATGCACATGTCTAAATGAGAGGCATGTTGCTGAAATTGATTTCTCAGTTCTCCTATCTCTAAAATAGTATTGACACTATCTTCCCTTTTTGTTATCTTTATTATTTTATATTAGCTTTTTAGAGACTATGTGTCTTTCAGAGGGAGTTGTCTTTTATTATGTATATATCTTTCACCTAATAGGAATAATTTCATGTAAACAGACAATCCAAATAACAATGAATATAATAAACTATTGGAGTTTTCCAGCTTAAGAACTTAAGAATTAAATTGTTAAGAATTATTATTAAGAATACAAAATAAGTTACTAAATTAAGAATTATTATTATTGTCTAGTAATGAGTTATTCCAAAGTTATTTCTGCATGCGTCTGAGCCTTTTTTCCCAAACTTTACGTAGGTGATCTTGAGTTCTGAACAAAAGATTCTCAGATTGGGAGAGCCAACCATCAACAAGTTCTGCAGTGTTTCTTCATTTCCATTTTCCCTGTACACTAGATTCTAGAATGTAATATAAATGTGCAGACCCTACGTGCTGATATAAACTCACACTGATGGCTTTGCAGGCTTACAGCCAACATTTGTATTATCAACTGTGAATATCATGGAGAGGCTGTGTGCAGTCATACTTCAAATTAGATTAAGAAATTAATACTTAATATGTCATGATTTATAATAGTGTATTTTCTTGACAACAGTGTTAGGCTAATTGTTTCAATTAGGTTGGAATTCATTGCTTGTTACTGGGAATTCATATTGATTAAGAGATGAGATACCAGAAAGTATGCAACAATTTTATTGCTTCCCAGAAGTAAAAAAGATGTGTCAATTTAAAGAGTCTTCCAGTGCACGTCAGTATTTACAACACCTTTTCACAAACCTTGCCTACTCAGTGATTCTAATTGTATGTGTTTGGGTTCACTGACCAAACGATCTATTTTGGAGGATTCATAAAATATTAAATTTGAAGATTGGGATGATAAAATCATATCTGTAATTAAGGGCTACTCAATGAAAAATATATTACTAATTTAAACTATGTCTGTCAAAGGGTCATAGCAGATTTTTTATCCCTTAACCTAGTTACTAAAGAATTTGAACTGTCGTATACAAAGCCAGCATACATAAGACCTTAGACGAACAGTTTCTTGAAGTGCTTGTTGATATCTCTTCTTCCAAGCATCTGGCTAAGGTTCTTTTGGTCTATCCTGTCTGCTGGAGCAATGTCTGTGCCTCTCTAATCCTATTTCCAATGAAGTCTAAGGAGTAAAGAATGGGCACTGGTCCTTTTGTTCTTTCTTACACCTCATAGTTTTTGAGTGGAATAAAAAAAGTAGTGTCCCTTTCTCTTGGACAGTTCATAAGCCATTTTTTTTTATGCCCAGTCATCTCATTTAGTAGTTAGAATAAACATGTATATACAGTATCTTTCAATGCTCGAATTTTTGGTAGCTTGTGTATTTGGTACTGAGGATTTTGAGTTATGAGTGAAGAAAACCACCTTCATTTAAGTTAGCGTTTCTCATGTGCCATAGTGGAGGTTGATACTGCAGAAGTTTCTCTTGTCTCCCTGAGGGTTGTATCACTGCAAAATGTTCTTTGAAAATTTATTTTCCAAACAAAATTTTAAGGTAAGGGAGGGTAATTTGAAGCGATTCATTCAGAAAAGTAATGAAAAGCATGCTGTAGATTCACCTGATGGCAGGGTTTCCCCCTCTGGCCGATGGTGTCTTGGCTCTTTTCGTCTACCAGAATACCACTTTTGTACTGAAGCCTCCTTTAGCTCCTCTGAAATCCAAAACCTTCACCGCAATTGAACGAAGTAGGGCACACCCTTTCTTTAAGAAAAATATACAAGTCTCTAATACAAGGGGAAATGTCATCACCCCACTTTATAAAATGTCAAGTCACATCTTGACCTATTTCCCTTGGTACCCATAGAACTCCCAATATTTGTGGAGCAGCACACCTTGGGGAACTGCTTTTTCTACAAAATTTCTCTCTGGAGGGAGACGCTTATCCGCCAGTCTTCAGTTAGTCTTCTGCCAGGTTGGTAGTACTTGGATTCTGACAGGAGACAGTCTCTGAAGGGTGAGGGTAACACTTTGACCTCTTGGGAGAGGCAGGACAGGAACACAGCCCCACTTTGGACTGTTGAATAATAGATTGGGTCCTGTGAGAGGGCACCTTTTACCTTCTCTGCTGCATTACATGAGGTTGTGGGACAAAAGAGCTCTAGCCCTGTGCCTTGGCCTAGGGCTGCACTGGATGCAGGGCCCTTTTAGAAGGTATGTGACCTCCCAGGTGGATAATTGGTGCCATGGTGTTTCCCTTGTAGAGAAGCCATTCACTGGCACAACTGGTATCAGGGAAATCCTTGTGAGATGTCCAGAAGTAGTAGAAGAGCAGCCACAGATGTTTCATTAGGAATGTGCCATATTCTGGGAAGTGTCATGTGAGTGGATCCTTGAGCTAAATGCAAAGTGCAAGACCTGACAGACCTGATTAAACCACTATCTCGTATCTTATAATAGGAGAATAAGAGAGTAGAACTTGTTCTTTCAGTGAAGATTTTTTTTTTTTAATTCAAGGTTCAGTACAAGATGAGGAAACATTTGTTTTTATGCAAATATTATTAAACATATTATTATTTGTTCTTAAAAAATCAAATCAAATCAAAGTGAATACTGTTATAAACAGCCAGTGAGAGAAAGTAGGCAATTTGGTGCAAATGATTTTTTCGTTCAGAGGATTCAGTGTTTGCAATGGTTACAGCTATAGACTCTTAATGACTTGCATGGGATATTGATTCAAATTGCCTTAAACATAGCAGGCAAAAACTGATTACATTAAAGAAAATTAAATTTAAACACCATGACTCTTACTGCCAATGGGTGGAAGCCCTTATACAGCAAAGCAGAAAGTACATCATCTTTAGGTTTTTCAAATTTGCCAAGTGTAAAATCGGCATTTGTTGCTGCTCTTGCATGCAGTGGCAGAGTTAACTGTAATAGTTTGCTGGGTGTACTATAGTAAATCATATAGTAAACTTTGTGGAAGGTTTCATAGCTTTGCCAGTGGGTAGCTGTTTACTACATAATTCAAATGCATGGTAAACTTTAAAGGTTTCTAATCTCACAATCTAAAGAAATGCTTTGCTTGCCTTTCCAGGTTAGGCAGTTGCTTGTTACACACTTCATATTTGACAGCTGGTGTTTCTTCTAACTCTGAGGAAATAATTTGAAGTGTCTGCTTTTTTATAGGGGAATAAGCATTCTGGCACTCTATTAAAGAATACTGAAAAACTTCACAGAATATAATGTCTGTCCACAGAATAAGTCTCTTATCTAAACAAGTTTTGCCTCCTATTTTAGAACCTGTCAATACATTAAGGCCAAACTCTGCCTTTGAATCACCAGAGAGAGACTTTCCTGTAATGCATGAGTTCTTCTATAAAGCTGGTGAAGCCATAGCTACCAGCCCCCTGAGACCTCCCAGAAAAAAAATATTCTTAAAAGTTAAAGTGTTATATAAATAAAGTTGTTCAATGAAGAAAAGTCTTCATAGAGGAGTTGGCGTCTAACTCACCAGAAAGACTAGAAATATATAAAGTAGCTCTGAACAAGCTACATGGCAGTCTGCAAGATAAACCTGGCCTTGCTCTATAGGTTGTGTCTAGATCTGTATGAACCAAATGCACTGCAGCTCAGTGTCTCCCTGCAAATCAGTACCTCCCAGACATATTTTCCTTGTAGCCACCCTGAACAAGGCTAGAGTCAGTCTGCATATAATTCCCATCTGTCCTTGCGGTACAGGGATAGTGAATCTGAAGCCTGGGCTTGGAACCTCTCCTACACAGCAAAGGGACATAGAGATCAAGCTGTCAGTTTAAAAAAAATAAAGCATATTTTTACTGTCTAGTTGGTAATACTAATTTTAGTCTTATTTGTTACCACCCAAAAGAGTAAACTTTACCTTGGCTAGAAACTTTGCTTCTACATGTCTCACTTATACCCTTGATCTTTGTCTTAAAAAACCCCATATGATATCCCTACCTGTTATGACCAAGCATCACCAAAACCTGCTTTAAAATCTTCCCACTTACTCCTGTTTCTTGGATGCAGTGATGGTAAAATGATGGTAAAAATATTCTGAGCAAAATTTACTTTTGCTGTGGAAAACTGCCAGCATTTTCATGTTCAAATAGTGTGACTGGTCAGCACATGAGGCGGTCCTCCAGAAAGCCAGTAGATTACATTAGGGGTGCTGCTTAATTTAAACACACCACCATCCTACCAATGCAGTCATATGTTTTATGGGCTTAACAATGGAGTAGAGTTTTTCCCCCCACTGAAAACATTTGCATAGTAGGTGATTGTCAAACTGTATATTATAATAGGCTGTGTGTGAAAATTAAATGACCATGACAAATCAGATAATTACACTGACCACCAGTTTTATAAGAGGAGGCACACTTGCACATATTTATTATTTCTCCATGTACTGGGCAATAAATATGTCTAGAGAAGTTCCAGATGTTTCAGAAGCAATTTGCTCATCAAAAGCTAACTGTGACAGACAGTGTTTCATTAGCTAAGATGTCATACCTTGATTGAAGCAGTTTTCAAGATTAAAGGTTTGAGAAAATCCCCTTTTACCTGTTATGAAATGTAGAAGCTAGCTTTTTTAGCTGACACGTTTTTAGAATTAATTTTACTTCAGCATTAAATTGTGCACTGTTGCCATACCTGTTTGGCAAACAAACTGATGAACTTTTCCAGGCCACTGGATTGCTATCAAAGTGCCAGACGCCATGATCACAAGGAAGTCCAGGAATAGTGAAAACTTTCCTCAACAAAGTTGCAAGGGTTAGGTTGACAGTTCGTACCTTGATATTCTCAGTTTGGCAGAGGATTCACTGTTGACAAACACTGACTACCATCTCTCTTGTAAACAACAGAAAATAAGAGAGGGCTCAAGACTGGAAATTCACTTTTGAATCCTCTTAAAAGTAGAGTTAGTTTATAATCTCATAAAGAACTATTCATGTCTACTGTAAAGAAAGTTGATTGGCCAGTGACTGGAGGGTGTTTCACGGAGTCTACATAGATACTGGTAAAAATGAACTCTAGAATTTATTCTGTTTGATTGTTTGAATAGTCCCAAGCATGGCCCTGGCCCAGACTGACCAGCACAGTCCCAAACTAATGCTGGGCACAAGTTAGGACCTGGCACAGGAAGGGACCATTTCCAACAGGCGGTTTTGCTATTGATATCTGAATGTTAGCATCTTTTTTCTTGATTAATATTATCTTCCCCTCTTTAAATCCCTGTCATGCTTCCAATGAGTATAGTAGTCAACAATTTTTTTTAGAGGTCAGGATTTTAGCAAGCTTCTCTGGAAATATGGACTCTGAGCTAGGAGTCCAAATTTGTACCTAGAAGTATGAGTATCAGGCCATGGGTTAGATGTTTCAGTGTCTAATTAGACCTAACACTCTGATATCAACAAATTATTTCTGAAATTTGGCTAAGGGCTTCAGTCATGGGGGTAAAGATAAGAGATTAATTTTTAATTAGGCCTATTCTGTGGTAGTCTGAAAAGTACAATCTGATTAAACATCCAGGGAAAGACACTAACAAAATGTTAGATATCTGCAAGATACTTTTGCAAACTGTTTGAGTAACCAGATCCTCTTACACAGAACATATCACAAACATGGATGGCTTCTAACTGCATTCAGCTTCTTCCTTTTATTATTTATAAATAATTATCCTTTCCCAGAGAACACAGAGGACAAAAACAAGTGGAAATGTGAATGTGTCCATTTAAAACTATTATGTTGGCATGTAGATTTATTTTAACCGTAACTACTGTGAGCCCTTATCAGCAGGTTTATGTATTAAAGAAACAAACAGAATTTTTCTGTGATCACAGTGCAAGCTGTTTCTTAACTCAGTATAAATGTGAGTATAAACTTGTTGGAAAGCAAAAAATGGTACTCTAATTAATCCCTTAGAGAATAATTAGTAGAGCTGAAGATATAAAATTTAAACTTCCCAGGTGGGTTTTTTTATAACAGTCTCATAGAGCACTAATAAAAGTACTACACTTCTCCTAAGAGCTAATGCACTTGTAAAACGACCAGAGCATAAAATATTTGTGTAATAATCAGAAGATTGAAGCAAGAAGACTGTATAAATAAATGCCACTTGTCAAGGAGAACAGATTCTTAGAATGGTTCCCTCCATTTCTCCTCTGTTAACATTTCTAGTTATTATGCTTTATGACTCTGTTTTACAAGACATGATCATTTTTTATTGTTTGTTTCTTTGGTTGGTTTTGTTCTGAGACAGAGTGAATTGAATTTGTATTTGGACAGACTTGTGCATGCTGGATTTAAGTGAGGTTAGTAAGTGCTCAGAGTTAATCTGAGTGGTTCCAAAACTGAGGTCAAAGAAATAGAACTGGCCCCCAAAAAAGATTTTTTTCGTTGTTGTTTTGTTCTAAAGGCAGCTTTTTATTTAAATGGAAATTTCCAATAGAAAATTCAAGATTTAAAAAAAAAACAACAAACAACCACAACTATCAGTGATACTTCCTTTTGGCTTTTGGAAAAATCAGAAAAGAAAAACAAGAAAAAAAATTTAAAAGCCCTTTTTGCTATATTTGTCTTGAAAATTTGCCAAGGCAACAAAAACATGCCTTGACAATCTCTACTAAGGAGAAATGTTGCATAACAGGAGTACAGGAGAGGAACACAGTAACTAGACACATCTACCAGAGACAGCACTCCGAATATTTGGCTACTTAGTTTTACTTACCTGTTGAACTAAGAAAAAGATGCGTGTGTAACCTACGCCTGGAGATGAAGATAAAGGCAAGTATGGATGTTAATTTGGCTCTTGTGAGTTTTTCTTTTCCCTCTGTTCAACCCATGTAAGACTTCCTTCTCCCAGACTCACCCTGCCTGTTGACCATCTCCCCCTGTGCTGCCCCGTAGAACTCCCGAGCGCTTCTTGGCGCAGCGGCCCTTGCCTCACGAGAGCTTCCATCACTCTCAGAGGATATAAAGGCTCACTGACCTTAAGCCCTTTTTTCCCAGACTTTTAGGTAGCATGTAGCCTAACCCAACATAAGTAAGTGACCAATGGGCTTTGGGAAGTAGCTTCAGCAGCCTTAAATCTTTCTTTTAAAGCATCCAAATAATTAATAGTATGTTGAATGGCTCCCAGTTTTGACAGTATCTCCAAACACCGCTTTAACATTCAGAAGATCTCTTCTCTTAAACATCCAGAGCAAAGACATTTGAAGACATCAGATGAAGTTGCTGCATATACCGGGCTGAGAAATGAGCATGGATGCCAGAAACATGTTTGGTAGTAGGAAGGAAGAAGGCAATCTCTAACATTACAGGAAACTAGAAGTTTAAAAAGTTGCAGGATACCTCGTGTATTTTTGTCTGTCACACAGACACACAATCGGTAACAAATTCATGGGGGGGTGTGTGTGTATTTTGACACCCAAACCATCCAGTTGTCCTTTTTTTTTTTTAATCCTAAATATCAAAGAAGCAGTTGGTTCTTGCATTGTTGGATATAATTAATTAAGTTTTGCTTCTCCAAATTAGTTTTGGAGAATAAAAACTGAGGCATTTTATCTTATTTATTTTTAATGTCTTGAGCAAAGGATGGGATATTCATACTAAGTAAGAGAATGGAATTTGAATTTGAATCACTTTTCCAAGTGATGTTTATTAAGAAAACACTAGGGAGAAACTGCATACCATGAACTATGCCATATGAACAGTTATAACATTAAGTGCTTTCGTAGTTTTGAGTGGAAGCTATCTTCCATGATTTGTGAGCTATACTCTTCAGATTTAATTGGATGTATCATTTGGGGAGGCTGGACCCAGCCCTTTGCTTTTCAGATACTGGAGAGGTGTATTGTGGATCTGAGCACAAGTAACAGGTCATATTTAGTCAAATTCCTTAGCATGCTGAAAAGAAAACTGGAAAAAAATACTGGCTAAATTTTAGCAATCAAAGATTGATTTAAGTGGATTGATAGCAGATCTGATTAATTTCAGAATATTATATCAAGAACATATATTTCATAAATAAAAGGTGTTTCTTTCAGGTAAGATTGGAAATATTATTGACACAAGTGCCTCAGAGATACTGCTTGTTTTCAGACAGGAGCAGTTAAGACAGCATGTGCAAATGGTTTGGATGTTCAATCTCTTCCAGTGAACCCTTAGTGCTTGTTTAATCCTTTGCAAAAAGCAGATCTAAAACTATCAGTGTGTCTTAGTAAGCCTTTATTAACTTCTAGGAAATTTTATATAACTGCTTTTAAACAAATCATATGTTTTGGACCTCATCTGGTTTCTGAATATGCCTGCTCAGTTCCATGTGTTATCACTGGTAACTGTGCATGCAGAAACAGCAGACAAAACAGAGGCCCTAATGAACTCCACCCTGTTTTTTTTCTGCAAAAGTAAAATTTGCCTGTGTTGTATTAATCTGCATCAGCAGTTTCTGCAGACAAGACAGTCTCAGCAATGACATAAAACCTGGTAATTATGGGCAACTGAGTCATATCCTTCCAATGTAAACCAGCCTTCAGCTCCCAATTCGTGCCTCTGACTAACTGCACTGAAACCTGAGGTGGCATGGCATGAGGTCATACTGGACAGTATGTGACCCCCATTCCCTTACCCATTATCTCCACATAGACTATGAAACAATGATGTATAGGCATATTTCTAATGATTGTGTGTGATGGGTGTGGGTTTGAGATAGCAGCAGTGATTACTACACAATTTCCAGAAGGTGTGGTGAATGTGAAAAAGTGTACATAGTTAAAATAACCCGCCATAGTCCTGGGTAGTCAAATCTTTATACTTCTGCTTACTGATTTGCTCAAGAAGAAAACCAAAAGCAAGATGTTTGACCAGATGCACATATCATATACCTTTCCTGAGAGATGACTCTTACAGCAGCACAGTGCTGGCTGATGCATTGATATTGATTCATGGTTCTCCTGCATTGCTCTGTAATTTCAAGATGCTTTGACAGCTGTCACAGGTCAAGGATCTGTGTATTACCTGGCAAAGGTGAATATAGATTACACAAGTAGAAGCTGTTTTTTAAGTTGCCTACTGTTCTCCTTCATAAATGATTCTTGCTACCTTTTCATTGAAGGCCTTATAGGTGCACAGGGTTTTGCTGCCAAAAGAAATCCCCTTAGGCCTAAGGAAGTAGGAAGGAAGAAGTAAGGGGGTGGGTTTTTTATACCATGAATCTCTAGTGAGCTGCTGCTGAGTTTTATATCAGCATTGCTTTAGTTTGCAGTCCTCAGTGTGCTTTGGCAATGTTTCAAAATAATGGCTAAATATAGGAGCGTTCAAAGGCTGGGGTCATATTACTGCCACAGCAGCAGTAAGAGCAGCAACAGCAGACTATTAAAAGTTCCCAGGATTTGCTGAGAGACTATAGAAAGGAGAAGAGCAGACACCTCTTCTTCCTTCTCCAGTCACACTTTGACTAAATCTGTCGTAAGTAATAATAAAAAAGCCAGTGAGCAGTAAGATTGACCCTTGCCTTGTGGTTATCTGTGCTTTTAACAGACATGCCACCTCACAAGGTTTTGCTGTGTGGCAATCATCGTCCTCCCAGACTGTGCTTAGATGTGGGTTTTGGGGAGAGTACACACCAAGGTTTCTTCTCAACAGGCAGTGTAAAGGGTACCACCTCTTCTGGGGAGAAGACAGCTTAGCTGAGGACATGCAAGCTATGCTGTGACAGGGCATTAGAAGAAGTTGTGACCCATTTTATTTCTGGTACAGATTCAGCATCTGAAGATACCAAATGGTATAGGTGTTGTTTCAGGCTATTCCATGCACTGTAAGTGACTCCTCTTCATTAAACTCTGCCATAGAGCCTCATTCCCTTTTTTTGGTTAGGGCAACATAAGGGGCTGAAGCTCTTTCAAAGGTGAGGAAAGGAAAGGAGATGTAACAGCTAACTTTATTCTTTGTTTTACCTCCCGCTTCAGATAGCCATGGCCATCTCCAACCTGTGTAATGTCTCTTCAGCTCTGTGTGGGCATGGAAATAGCCATGACTGTCCAGAACAAGAGGAGAAGCAGAGGACAAAGAGCTGGGCATAGCGGGCTCTCACTTAAATAGCAACCTACTTTGGGTGGCAATGCCCTACAATAAGACTTCTGTCATAGCTGTCTTGCAGTGCTGAAAGTTCAGAATATTAAGGATGTATGACAGGGATGGGATGAGGTTTCACACAGTCAGAGTTTACTCTTAGCACTAAAAAAGGGAAATTCATATATAATCACAAAAATGCATTGTTTCCTCACATATGAAGGCTAGGATATGATTCTAGCTTTTGTGCAAGTTTAAGTTTAAGTCTTGACTTACTTGGATACATTAAATTTCTCTATGTGGTTGTATATGGTCTTTTCCATGGGATCCCTCTCTTCATGGCTCAGTATAGCTGTAAAAGTGAGCTTATAGGTTGCCTATGTGAAAAACAACCCTGGCATTCCTCAACTTAGAAATTATTCAAGTTGCCAACATTCATCACAAATTATTTAACATTACAATAGCATTTTCTGTACACAGTCTTTATACATCTATTAAATACAATGGCCCTGCTTTAAAAATGGCATTTAAAGTGTTATAAATTAGATTTTCTTCACTTATTTAAGACACACTTACTCCATCTCTACCCATGTGTTAAGGAATCTCTGTTAGTCTAAATGACATGCTGAGGAGCTATAGGAAGATGGAAATTAAGTAACCAATCTCTTTTATGTTACACCTTCTTCTGGCTTCTAAGCACGTAAATTATAATGAGACTACCTTTCACATCAGTGAAGTGTCTGTAATTAGACCTAAGTGAGTGGAAGCAAGGCTAAGTTACAGTTCCTTATACAATACTTCTTTATCTGGCACACTTTCAAATTTATCTGATCGTCATATCTAAGCTTCATATCATTACATCTAGACATTGCACAAGAGCTACAAAAAAGGATGAACTCTACATGGGTCTTTCAACAGTGTTTGTCCTTAGCAATAGAGAAAGAGCTCCTCCCCTTCCCACACACACGAGGTACCAGAGGACAGAAATGTTTTCACAGATTAGCTAGTGATGTGGCCTTGGTAATAGGGTCCAAATAACACTTAGTGACCATATGTTAAGAGCAAAAAGAAAGAAATTGTCAGGTATGAAACCACAAGAAGGCAGTCTGTCCTAAAAAAGAATGTCAAGTGTTCTGCATTTCCAGTTGGTGTCACTGATCAGATTTTGCAAAACTGCTGATCTAAGAGACCAGAAGGAAATAAATGCTAACTTCTTAAGAAATACATTGTCAGCATGGACACTAAAGATGTTTTGCTCCTAATAATATATTTCAAGGGAAGGAGAGGAGGACACAGTTGAAGTAGTATGAGTGTGCTCAGTAGAAAGAACTTTTTTATGAAAGTCTGGTTCACTTAACAGTGCTCTCTTGCTCAGGCAGCATCAAGAGCATAAAGACCTTTTATAAACTGATTGTCCCACAAATGCGTGTCTGATATTTTCTGCACAGTTGTAACAAAGTTTACTGCTGCTTTTTGCTATGTTGATGGAGCTGTTTGTACATTGTCCTGGAGACAGCCTCAGTGAATGATGTGGTCTGAAAAAGAGCTCCCCAAAGTCTTTGTGTTTGTGTTTTATTTGGGTCATTCCATTCTTCTGGTTTATAGTGTGTTCCTACAAATAATTGTACCGGGATGAGCAGATGTCACAATGGAGTGAGGAAAGTGGTTGAACTAGTTTTATTGCTAGTAAAAAAAAATGAATGCAGAGCAATGAAATTTTATTCTCAGGAATTGTACTATGTGCTCAAAGATTTGTAAACTCGGTTCATTAGGTGATGTCCATGTGATGCCTCTTTCTCTTTATTCAGTTCTTGTTTCTGTAGGGTTGGGTTTGCTCAGAGAACATCTGATACATCCCATATAAAAAGTGGAGGAGATGGGCAGCTGTGCATGTCTGGCAGCCCAGAGAACTTTACTTGCCTATGAAAATGTGGGTGTCTCTCAGGAAAACTTAAGACTACGGTTTTAAATTTTGACCTAACAGTCTTGAAATTTTAGTTAGCTGCCTAAATCTTCTTTTTGTATCTCAGTCCAAGTTCTTGGTTCAATATTTGAAAATACAACAGTGTACACACTGACTAAGCATAACACTGAATCAGAAACTCAACTTTAAGCAGATACAGACATCCTTTCCAGACTGGAATAGTTCCGATTGACTTCAGCCTGTTTTACATTCGTTCTTGAGTGTGCTACAGTCTCAAATGCAGAAAAAAGTATTTCTACAACCAACTTTGTTGAAAGGGTAAATATGTAACTTGAAAAAAAGCCCAAATACAGAATCTTCAAAGTCCACCAAAACTTCTTTAATTATTAATATTCATTGAAATCTTAATTCTTTTGGACTAATAGTATGCTTACAAAACACAGATTGTCCTAATTCTTTTACAAATGTTGAATTGTCTCTCAGTGATAGCACAGGGTTCACATTTCTGTGTTGAAACATCGGTCTGAATTTGCTAAGACTACTTTTGCTAGGTTCAGGCATTCATATTCTCTTTTAAGCCAGAGTCTGTCTGTCTGTTGATTCAAAGAGGGCATTTGGATAGTTTACTGACTCAATTGTAAGTCAGACCAGTAGTGCTCACCATTTTATGATCTCAAGTGTCTCAAACTAGTAATTTATTTTCTTTTGACTCTGATAAGAAAGAGGGTTTTGTACTTACTGATTACTTGTTACTTGCTTTATAATACATACAGCAACTTCCTTGAAATGTAGTGTGAAGAACAAAAGTATGTAGTGGGCACCATGTGACAGGAGATTCAATTTTCCAGCTGCCTTTTTAAGTGCATGAGGGAGAGAAGAGGACCTCTGAATTCAGCAGACCCAGAGGTCTCTAATAGCTGTTAGAAAAAATGATACAAATTAAAATTAACTATGCTCCTTGCCAAGTGGCGAGGCACATGACTGCATGTTAGTCAGGAAATGGATGACTGTATACATTAAAGGCTTCCCTTTAATTTCCATCACTGTAGGCTGGTTTTGCAGTGGAGTAAGTCTATTGTCTTGAGTGAAATAACATGTGATTGTCACTGATGTAGTCTAACATGGATGAATATCACAAATAACATATAAAACAGTCCGGTCCTGTGGTAACATAAATGGGAACTTTCTCTGTGACAGTGCAGCTGCACCGCTGTACAACAGCGCTTCGAGCTCTGACATTTATTTGCCTATGAAACCCATGCAATTATCTTGCTTGAAAAGCAGGGCATTTTTCTGTACTGCTTTCCTTTTTCATTTACTACTGCACAGGTTCAAAAATTCCTAATAGCACAGGGCCATTTCTGGAAACAATACAGTGCTCCAGAAACTGGGATCTAAGCAGCACAGGTTTTAAGAGAAATAAATAGTTCCACTTTTCATATATATTGGCAAATACATATCCTAAGAAGAGAGCAAGAGGAAGGGAGAGAGATAATGTCTTCCAGATGACAGCTTTCTGGATGGAATCTGAAGACTAAAGCAAGAGAAAATTTTCATTAACATTCAGATTACATGTCATTTTGATTCACACTCCCTAAGCAAGCTAATTTGGGCTGCAGCCAACTTTCTTACAGTGTGATGACAACACAACAAGCTTCACCGCCTTTCTTTCATTGCTAATGATTCCTTGAGTGACAGCCGTGGTCTCTGAGCTCGGCACGACACTTCACCCTGCAGCGACCTGCAGTGTCAGAGCTGCCTCTGTCCTTGGCCCCCGCTGAGCTTTCTGCAGCAAGGACGCTCCACCATGTCAGGACAACAGCAATAAGGGGAAGGGTCTGCTCGAGACCGCACTCAGAGAATGGGATGTTTTCTGTGCATATTGCTGTGGGATAATAGCCACAGTGGGTCATTTGATCCCCTCCCAGTGCCGCCACCATTTCACACTGAACAAAAAGGAACAAAAGAAAAAATCTTCACCTCAGCATTGGCTTCTTTGTGAAATTGATAACCGTGACGTGCTTCCCTCACAAATGTTTTCAGCAAACTATGGTGTTAAACTCTATCAAAGATTTTAGTCAACGTAGTCTTGATGCAACAATGGAGGCTTAACACTGATCAAATATTGCAAATTGTTAAGGATTCACTTCAAGTGTTGTGTGGTGGGTTGACCCTGGCTGGACACCAGGTACCCACCAAAGCCGCTTTATCACATCTCCTCCTCAGCTGGACAGGGGAAAGAAAATACAACAAAAGGCTTGTGGGTCGAGATAAGGACAGGGAGAGATCACTCACCAATTACCAACACGGGCAAACCAGACTTGACTTGGGGAAAAATTAATTTATTTTATTGCCAGTCAAAAGTCAGAGAAGGGTAATGAGAAATAAACCAAATCTTAAAACACCTTCCCCCACCCCTTCCTCCATCCTGGCTCAACTCCACTCCCATTTTTCTCTCCCTCCTCCCCGCCAGCAGCGCAGGGGACATGGAATGGGGGTTAGGGTTGGTTCGCCACACGTTGTCTCTGTTGCTCCTTCCTCCTCAGGGGGAGGACTCCTCACTCTTCCCCTGCTCCACCGTGGGGTCCCTCCCACGGGAGACAGTCCTCCATGAACTTCTCCAACGTGGGTCGTTCCCACAGGCTGCAGTTCTTCACGAACTGCTTGAGCGTGGGTCCCTTCCCCGGGCTGCAGTCCTTCAGGCACACACTGCTCCAGCGTGGTTCCCCCACGGGGTCACAAGTCCTGCCAGAAAACCTGCTCCAGTGTGGGGTCTTCTCTCCACAGATCCGTAGGTCCTGCCAGGAGCCTGCTCCAGCGCGGGCTTCCCACAGGGTCACAGACTCCTTTGGGCATCCCCCTGCTCTGGTGTGGGGTCCTCCCTGGGCTGCAGGTGGAGATCTGCTCCTCCGTGGACCTCCCTGGGCTGCAGGGGGACAGCCTGCCTCACCATGGTCTTCCCCACGGGCTGTAGGGGAATCTCTGCTCCGGTGCCTGGAGCACCTCCTCCCTCTCCTTCTGCACTGACCTGGGGGTCTGCAGGGCTGTTTCTCTTACATATCCTCACTCCTCTCTTCCATCTGCTGTTACAGAGCAGTTTTTTTCCCCTTCTTAAGTCTGTTATCCCAGAGGCGCTACCACCATCGCTGATGGGCTTGGCCTTGGCCAGCAGCGGGTCCATCTTGGAGCCGGCTGGCATTGGTTCTGCTGGACATGGGGGAAGCTTCCAGCAGCTTCTCACAGAAGCCACCCCTGTAACCCTCCCTGCTACCAAAACCTTGCCGCACAAACCCAATATACTTTGTTAGCATGGGAAATATTTTACCCACTTGCTCTTGTGTATAGCTGCTGTAATGTCTGGTCTATTTCAAGATCTTCCCCCTACAGTGGCAGTTTATTCTGAGGCTTGTTCAGCTGTTTATGTCTAAAAGGGTAGTTATTCTAATAATTCTCAAACTTACGTTTATAAAAGTCAGGGAAGGTTTTGGAAACCCTAAACATCTGATTGTTCATTTCCCTGTTCAGAAAACTTGGGCATCATCTTACAGGATTTGGGAAATCTAAACTCATGTGTAGGTTATAAAGAACTCTGCATAACTATCCCTCAAGGGACTGACTCTTACTGGAGGGCTGCTGCAATACCCTTAAAGTCAATGGAAATGTATGGGCTGTTAATGATGTTTGGATTTATTACATATATATATATATAATGACCCCCAACTCCATTAATTTCAGTGGAATAATATTGTAAATATGAAAAAACGGTCTCTAGTGCTGCATACTATATGCTGTATCCGTTGCTGTGGGGGCTAGGTGCCTGCATGAACATTTTTCAACACTGTGTTGAAAATTCTGGCAACAAGAGTAGAGACTTGACTAGAGCTCCAGGATAGGAAGCATGAGATAGGAAAAGGTTCATACTTATAGCATCTGGAAAAGTGAAAAATATTTAAGTGTCGTCTCCCTGAAGTTCACATTGATTGGGCTCCCTTTGAGGCACAAATCTGACTTATATACTAGTAAGCCAAATGGTCCTTGGACTTATTCTCTATTCTAATAATAATTGCTTTACTACCATAGCCCATCCTATTTTACCTTTTACAATATGTCATGTGTATATCCCTGCTAAGAATGGTCCTTGGGCCATGCTTAACCCACTATTTGTGCCAAGGAACTGTCTGAGAGGGTATAAGTAGCCCAAAAAACTGTGAAGTACCAGTCTAACAATTTAGGTGTGCAGATGATTGAATTCCAGTGCTCTTACAGATCTTGGTACTATGGAATTTGCTCATGTGTATGTGTGCGTGTGTGTATATATAGATAGGTATAGAGATGTGTATCTATATAGAGGTGAAAGCAATAAGGAAAATAAGAAAGGAGATCAGTCAAGGTGAAGAAACAGTGCATGTCTTGGTTGAGTGTAATGTCTGAGGGTTGTCTCCTACTTGATAGGGAGCATCAGCCCTCCCATGCCTCTGGAAGCATCACAAGTGTCTGATGTGCTTTCAATAATAGGCAGACAACTAGATAATTTTTTCCTCTGGCTATGAATTTCCCTAATGACATCACTGGTTTTACAAGTTACAGGCATCTTTAGAAGCAGTGTCTGCTTGGTTATAAAAGCAAGCGCTAAAGTATTGTGTAGAACACCCACATGAACTACATGGGAGGTCCATTGCGAGAGCTGAGGACTTGTATTTAAGTATAAAAAAACCTTGAGCACTGACTTCATTTGTAAGTGTAGGCAGGTGAAACAGGAGTGGAGACTCATCAGATCATGTTTTTGCAGTGTGGAGCACAATTATGTTTCAAAGCTTTTGCTTTTCCAAGTAAGAGTGGGCTGCCATCCTTCTACTGCTTCTGCTTCTTTTATATCTGGCATTAACAGCAGGATGTTTTGCCATCATATCTGGCATAAGAAGCAAAGGTGTAACAGCCCCAGTGTTAACACCCAGCAGCAGATTCAGCACTGAGAACTGCTACGATTTATAGTCCTTTGTTGTGGTTTAACCCCAGCTGGCAACTAAGCACCACGCAGCTGCTTGCTCATTCCCCCCCACCCAGTGGGATGGGGAGAGAATTGAAAAAAAAGTAAAACTTGTGGGTTGAGATAAAGACAGTTTAATAGGACAGAAAGGAAGAAAATAATGATAATGATGATGATAATCATAATAATAATAATAATAATAATAATATGACAATAATAATTAAAAAAAGGATTTTGAGTATACAAAACAAGCGATGCACAATGCAATTGCTCACCACATGCTGACTGATGCCCAGTTAGTTCCCGAGCAGCGATCTGCCCCCTTGCCCTTCCCCCGGCCAACTACCCCCACTTTATACACTGGACATGACATCACATGGTATGGAATACCCCTTTGGCCAGTTTGGGTCAGCTGTCTTGGTTGTGTCCCCTCCTAACTTCTTGTGCCCCTCCAGCCTTCTTTCTGGCTGGGCACGAGAAGCTGAAAAATCCTTGACTTAGTCTAAACACTACTCAGCAACAACTGAAAACATCAGTGTGTTATCAACATTCTTCTCATACTGAATCCAAAACATAACACTATACCAGCTACTAGAAAGAAAATTAACTCTATCCCAGTTGAAATCAGGACATCCTTTCCAGGGCAAGGCAAGATCTGTGGAGCAGCTGATTATGTATTATATTTCAGTCATAAAATACAACCCATAAAAAATAGTCTGTTAATAGTGAATGAAAGATATTGTTCTGCATGTAATAGAAGAAATCCTTTTTTATTTGCGGTTGAGGAAAGAAGGCTAGTAAGGAGTAGGTTGGACAATTCCACTGTTCCTAGGCAAGGTCATGGTTTTTCCACATATAATATCTGCTAGGTAAAAGTGGCTGTTCTCACTACATCTGGCCCTGCTCCAACTTTTGCTGTGCATTTTTCTTATTTGGAATTGGGAGTTTAATTTTGCAGCTTCTTTCATTTCCTTTTTTGATGCAAATAGCATAAGCCATTTCTGTGTGCACAAGAATTTTAGCATAATAAAAGCACTAGGGTGAATCTCTTGTTACTGGAACAGAGCAGAAATTTCATCCATTTCATATCAGGATTTAAAGTGTGGATTACTTAAAAATGCATTTATTAAGTCTGACCTACTTTTTAATCTTCAATATTCCAGTTTGGTTTCCTTACAGCATAGGGAGCTTCAAGGTCTGCTTGTTCCTGCCCATTCTTACTCAGGTTTCTTTAATCGGTATAGGGAAACAACATTCATTTGAAATAGGCAACATGCCTCAATAGACTATGCCTGGGGCTAGGAGCTGGCAATTCCTCAATTCAAGTTTTGCTGGTGATGTTGTCTTAGCAAGGTTGCTCGGCTTTTCTGAATCTTTCTATTTGCAAGCACTGGGTTTCACATGCTTATGTTTGCAATTGTGCTAAGACTGGCTTTGGGTGATGCTAGTCATGCTCAACCTCTTCTCAAACTGAAAACGTGCAGAATCTGACTTACTATTATCTCAAAATAGTAGCAGCTTTCATAAGTCTTACAGAAAATGATTAACAGTATGAATGAGACAAGTGCTAGAACTGTTGAGATAGGAAATTAATATTGGCAGTCCTTTACCTTCTTATTGAAAGTGAAACAGAATAACTAAATTTATGTGTGACTAGAAAAAGAAAAACAGTAACCAAGATTAAAGAAAAGACAGTGATAAGTATTTAAGGTGATGAAATACCAAAATAAAAGAAAGAAAGAAAAAAGAGGAAAGATTGCTAGCTACTACTGAATGTGGTGTGAAAGCAAAGTAAAGGCAAAATTGTGTGGAGGTCTGAGATGTGTCTTAGACATTTAAATAATAGGAAGATAGTACCTCTTAAACAAGATTTAGGCCAATATATTTTTAAGCACTATGAATTATATCACTTTTGTGTAAAGACTGAAAGGTTGTTACTGAGATTGTTGAATTCCACAGCACCAGTAGCTGATGCAATGTTATTTCTCCTCTGCTGGAAAATTATGACGGAATGGTAGTCTTTACTAATAATGAACAGATGGAGACAACATTTTTGGAGATTAGTTTGAGGTTTTGAAAAAATATAGCCAAGATGCCTCTGTGTTATGAGATCTGAGGTTTACTGGTATAGAAGCGTAAGAGAAGCAAATTTCAAATTCACATATACAAACATTTGTTGAAACCGTATCTTAAAAGTCTTAGAGAATGCCAGATTACCATGTATACATGCTTAGTATGACCACACAGCACAGTTTAACATGTTCTCATACTACATTAACCCTTAAGACACATTAGGTTTCTACTCTCTGATGGAGAAACAACCTTGCAGATGTATTTGAGATATAACTCCATGACCATCCTTGAAACCAGCACTGATTTCAGAAAAGGGAAAAGAGAACCTTGCCTTGCTCCTGAGCTTCACTACATATGTTTGTTGCCAGCCTAACTTTCTGTGTCTTACATATACCCCTGGTGCTTCCACATATCTGATTTCTGTCAAACACAAATGCTCAGAAGCTTCCTAAGAGAATGTGCCTACTGTTAGAGCAAATGGAATTTGAAGGAAACCTGAATTCAGGTAATTCAAGTTGCCCTTAAGGTCAATCTGGACAAGTGGAGTCAGAACTGAGGAACATGCTGAACCTCAACTCTCTTCCTAGAATTTGTTCCTTCAGGAAAGGCCTGTTCTGGGGCAGCGGTGCACTTTTATGCAATGGCATTAATGTTGTATAAATGACTGGCTCTTTTGCAAAAATATATATATTACTGAGCTTAAAGAATGTTGACCAAATACCCTTAAAGAGCCTTGCATGGTGAATCCATAAAATTAAAATATAATAACAATGCAGATGAATATTTTCAAACAGTTACCATATATATATAAAGAATACCTGTGGATATTCTCTAAAAAAGATTTGAGTACCAGATATGCTGTGTATATTGTCTGAAGACATTCTTCACTCACCACTGCTTTTTTTATTGCCCATGAATTTTGGAAGTATCATACCCTAAAAAATTTTATTAACAGTACTTTGTACACAAGATAGTATATCTAAAAGTATTGAGAAGTCTTTCTTTATTTATCTGGTTTTTGTTTGGTTTTTTTTGTTTGTTTGTTTAAGGTTTTTTTTCCTGTTTCCAACAGTTATTAGCTAGATGGGGTGCGGTGCCTTGGATTTTAGATGGTGATAGTTGAGAATAGCTTGTTCTTAGCCTTTCACTGCACGACTGTCAATATTGTTCACCATGTGAGAGCACTATCAATCAGCCTTATTTCACAGTTCTGTTGTGGTTGAGTGTTTAGTGACTAGTGGATCAGAAACAGTGATGTCAACTGTTAACCACATCTACTCTTCTGGCTGCTGCTCCTGGTTTCTCACTGAACAAAGACTGTGTTTGAATCTATGGTTGACTGGGGCAAGCCAAGAATTTAAGATAAAGCTTTGTGCTGCCTCGGAAGTAAAATGATCTTTCCTCTAGATGTAGTGCTAGCTCTAGCTCTCATAGGTACATTTGTTTCCATAGAAGAAGCTCTGCAGTGAAAAAATACAAGGTTTAACTGTCATGGTTGGACATAAAGCCTAATGTAAGACATATGCTGAGCAGGAAAGAGGTTGCACTGCAGTGCATGTATTTAAATAGACTGAGAGTTCATTCTTGTGAAACTACTGTTAGTTGGGGCTGCACAATAACAACATATGTAACCATCAAAGCGCTTCTCGGCTTGCTTATTCTGACACAGGGTATGTGGCAAAGATGCAATCTGGTCCATAGTAAAAGGCAATGTATTTGCTAGGATGCAGACATAGCAGTTTGGTTATGACTGCATGCTTCATTGTTCACAGAAGAAACGTGTCAAGTGTGATTGCATTCTTCATGCCTACTGCAATGCTTTCAATACTTGAAATATGTTTATTTCTTTTTTTACAGTCTTACAATAGAAAGCTTTTTTATTATTATTTTAGTATATAGCATGAAAAAGTACATATATGAATAATATCCATAGCATGTTTTGCTCTTTGTGTCATTATATTATAGCTATCAGTGAATTTACAGACAGACAGCTGTGTATTATCAGGGGCAAAAAAATAGAAGAGCCTAGGCATTTATTTACAGGCCATGATACTGTAGTTGCATGGAAATTAGGAACAAAAATTCTTCATTCTGATTCTATAACTAAAAATTTATTTCACAAAGATCCTGTTGAGTTGGTATGGTTCCTGGAAAAGTGACTCTCTTGGTGTCTCATACATTTTCTGTGCCAATAAAACAGTACTTTGTTTTAATCCCCTTTTTTAGCAGTTCCCAAGTTGGTAATTATTAAAGATTGCTTTCTACCTATATGACTGAGATGAGTCAAAATCATGTGTTGCATATATGCAAGTGGTAAAGATGAGTTCGACTAGGACATACCCGAGGAAATACTGGGGAGTGTATGTGGGCTAAAGAAAAGGAAGCAAATGGATTACCTGACCTTGAAAACAGTGTGCCATAAGGGTAGAATTAGGACCCTAATTTTGTGCACATACTCTGGTGTGATTCTCAGAATTTCTTCAATGTTTATGTCAAGACCTTGAGATTGATAGTTTATTTGCTCTCTCTTGTGCCAACACAATTATGCTAATAGAAATTTTGACTCCTTAAAAGCCCTTTTTTCCTGGAGGTGTAGCCACTTGAGAGTTTATAACCCTGCAACTCTGTATTATTGTCAGGCATATGTACTGTTTCGTATAAATCAGGAAGTAATTGGCTTAATTTTATAGTTTCTATTACAAAATGGTATAGGTTTTATCACCTCAATTTTGCATATTTTATCTATTTATCCATTTTCTGCAAGACCTGTGTGATCTTTCTTTTGAAGGAACAACCTCTATTTGCACAGATAAACGTTTCTGAATAATTTTTTAATATATGCTGAGTAGTTCTCAGTACTTGGGAGTTAGCAACTTTGATTCTCACTCACCAGCCCATCACAATATAACAGTGGGAGCCTGCCTAGAGGAAGAGGATGCTATTTATTACCTGAAATGTGACTAGAAAGGATTGTACGAGTCAAAAGGCAGAAAAGGGAAAATTGTATTGGGAAGCTTCTTCCACCAACAGAATAATATATAGACTTTGTTTAAGGGATGAGTATCCAGGACAGTTGCTCTCTCCGTGTCACAGAGGAGAACAGCAGGAAGAGGAAGGCAACTTAGTTATGTGACAGTGCAATTCATCCAATATCCAAATAGAAGGAAACAAATATACACGCCTTCCAATTTTTTCCCATAAATTTGTCACTCTTTCTGGTACCACCCCTTGCTTTATGCTTGAAGCCTGTGTTGGAAATTTCATTTTTAATTCTTTCTCAAGCATAAAACTTGGATGGTTAAAGGTTCTGCTCAGCAGAATATGCCTTAGAGCTCAAGAGTTAGGAGCAGTGATCCTGTTCTTTTCAGACCGAGGTGGTGCAGGAACACTTTGAATCTATCCACAGCAGGTCAGTGGTCTGCCAAAGGAGAAAAGAAGGTGTTGGAGAAAAAGCTCCCCTATTGCTTGCTTGCAGGCTCCAGAGGATCTTCAGAAATATTCAGTCAGGAGGTAAAGTGTGACTATATCACCTAATCCTCCTGAGAACTAATACATGGTCAGTACTGGGGAAGGGAGAAGGATTTAGTAGCTTGATAGCTCTGATTTCTCAAAACTCTGCCATCTTGGAGAGTTTGTAAAAGGCTAATGTGGCATAATCAATCCTCTCCCCTGCCATGTGCTGCAGTAATGCTTGGTTCTTTGCTCAGGGCCATGCTGAAAGTCACAGTCTCACCCTCAGTAAGCTTCAAAATAGATTGCTCTAGTAGGAATATAATCTTGCTTTCTAAGAAACTGTTCTCAAATTCAGGAGAATGTCCTGAAGGTCTGGAAAGCTTCCTTTCTAAAGATTTTCCTGTTCTGCAATGGTATGCTAAGGATTATCAGAGTGGGAGGTTCAAGCTGTAGAATAGAAGTTTGCAAGCTCTGAGTAGATTAAAACCTGATTGGTAGTAAATGAGTCCAGAAAGGAAGAGAAAAAAACCCAACCCAACCCAAAACATATAAACTATTTGTAAACATTTAAGGTCAGTAGCAATAATAACTCAGCAGGAGCTGTGTCTAGTTTCAGCTTCCACTTGCTCAGAATCTGTGTCTAATCAGTGACTAACATTGCTAAGCACTGGAAACCTCATTTGCAACAACACAGCTGCAAAGTTGCTGGCACAGAAAGGCGAGTTTAGGAGACAATGCAGTTTATGCTTAAAACTTTGGCTTCCATTTGGATTGTTGGATCACTTTACATCAATCTAGTATTTAGGTCACAATTTGTTAATGGTAATAGCAATAAAAAAGCTCTTTTGTTTTGGATGAATTCTTGCAAACAAGCCATTTTGTGTCTGTGGCAGAGAGGAAAGAGATGCCAGTTAAGCAGAAAGCTAATTTGCAGCCAGACAGGTTACTGTAAGTATAGGGTTCCTGGAAAGGTGCTACACTCTTTACTCCTTGCTGGCTGATGATGTGGAGCTCTACAGCCAAGATGACTGAAATTGCCCTTCTTTTCTGCTACGGCCTACACCTTAGTGTCCTAATTCCTCATCTGAAATAAACTCACATACTGGTGTAGGGACTTGCACAAAGGAAGCACCGATTATTGAACAGTGCTGTATGGGGGGTTAACTCATAACAAGCACTTTTATAATCTTCCTCAAGTTTTCTTGAACTCCTGTTTACACCTGAGGGAATATAAAAGTGCTAGTTTTACTCAGCCTTTTTAGTAGGTTTTATCTCAATGGCTTTTTTGCTATCCTGGATCTATTCTCATAGCGAAGTTCTCTACAGTGTTGCAGGTGAGGAGAAGAGCACAGAGCTGGAGATGATTTGTGCTGTAAATCCAAATCACAGCTGTTTGTTAATTCTGCCTCTGAAACACAGTGCCTCAAACTTGCACTTTGTGTTCCTCCTTTTGACTTGTATTTCCCATTACTGCTGGCTAACCTCATCACTGGGGCAAGGATGTCCAAGCACAAGGGTGAGAGGATGGTTATCGGGTCGGCGGTAATGAGATGGCAGGCCCAGAAGTCCTTGCCATCACTATGAGGTCTTCAGTCTCTTTCTACCTCTTCCCCAGGATGCTCAGGCTTGATTCCAGAAATCTGTCTCCCTGAAGGATAATGTGGGAATCACCCCCCAGATCCCTTCCCAGTGCTGGTCCTCTCATTGGGCTTCTTGGCCATGTGCCCAAACTAGTTGTTTCTCAGAGTGGCGTACTCCTAGTGGAGATGCCCTTGTCCTTGCCTAGAATATAGCTCCTCAAAGGTATAATGGCACAGATCCTTGAAGGGAGTCCTTAAAGACTCACACAAACAGTACCAGAACAATCTAGATTTGGTCTGACACATGAAATCAATAAAGTTAATCAACGATTAAGTATCAGTACAAAAATACATATAGAGATTTGACATTTAGTGCTTGAAAACTCCAGTGCAGGAATTTTCATTGGATATGCCCATAGTCTCAGATCTCTTTCTCACAGCTGGACTGCCACAACCAGAGTTCACCAAGCCTTGGGGTATAGATGAAGAGAGATTCTTTCCTGAATTTGTTTGAGAATGACATACATGTGAGGGATGTATTACTGAAAAGAAGCTGTGAAGCATGATTTTTGTATGGGCCTACTAGATGCTTAGACTCACAATTCTAAGGGAAAACAGTCTCTTGAATTTGCGTACTTAAGAAAAAAAAATTAGGATATCTGATATTGTTTTAAAGAGGTAAATTAAAGGGCTGGATAAAAGATGCATCTTTGATCAAGATGTATCTGAGATGCCAAAATGTTAACCATATAGAGGGGTTAGATCACTACATTTTGCAGTACTAGCACACATCTTCCTCTAAAGGGATCACATTCATCATTCCTTCTCAAGGGAGCATCCCCAGTGGCTGTGAGGAAGCACAATGTGACCACCACTGTAATTCTTAATTATGACCTGAAAGAAAAGGCAATAGTGAGGAAAATTCTAATTCTAGATGCTCTAGATGCTCTCAAATTGCCATAACTCTTAAACAGAGCTCTGACATGAGTGTGTGTGCTCACACATCTTCAAGGAACTGCCCTTTCACTGAGTGACCCAGAGTCTCAATTATTCTAAATCCCCCTCACCCCCTCAAAACCAACCATGAATGAAATGCCTTTGTAAAAGTACTTTCCCTGTAGGTTGACTTTGGTTGATAATTTATTGGTCTGAAAAAGAGTAGAGACAGACAGAAATCAATATATACGTTCCATCAGGCATCCAGATACTCTGTGCCACTAATGAAATTTGGTTTAAAAAAACCCCAGCATGCTTATTAAATGTACAGTCTGCCCTGATCCTGCTTAGAGGGAGCATATATCAGACATCCTAACCCAGAGACTATAATTTTGAATCAGGATTATTATATACGGCCATATGTCATTTGATGTGGCTGGTCCAGGATTTGTCAGGTGGGCAAAAATCTTCACACCAAACAGATATGGGATAATTTATCGTTTTCTCACAAACTAATGATTACAAAATAAATCAGAAAGCTTTATATTCTGCTAGGTTTTTTTAATAACATTAATGTTTTCAATTTGGACTTTTACAACACTGGCCATTCTTTCTATCAGTATAAATCTCTAATGCTTCCTTAAGTCTTAAATCCTTGGCCTTTGCACTATCCTGTAGCAATGAGTCAAATGCAAGTTCAGATCCACCAGCTCAGGACTAGTAGGAGTTGAAGGAAAAAGGCAGAAAAGGAGGAAAGAAAACATCACATAATGTAATTCCTTCATTAGTTCATATCTATTTCTTTATCAAATAAATCAGTAGAAAGTTACTGGAACAAAATTGCCATGGTCACTTGTTCTGCTGCATATTGTATCTGCCACGTAACAACTATTTATTAAAAGATTCAAACATCTTTATGAGTTCCACAGCTTGTGCTAGTCCACTGAACTTCTTAAAGAGCAAAATGCTAATCAATGTCCTAATGTAGTCATTAAAAACTATTTTAGGGTCTGATAGACTTTCTATACTTGTGAGGCAAATCTTCAATCCTTGTTATAGTCAGGGGAGATTTTTGGAGTTATACTAAGTATGGATACAGTGTTTGCACATAATATATCTTTAGAAATAAATCTGCTTTTAAAAATTAAATAAAATAAAATAAATAAAATTAAAATTGAACAGGTGACAGCCATAAGCAGTGTCCTTTGTTTTATTTTTTAAATTTTATGATGACTTTAAAATGAACTATAGATTTTCCCAGACGAACTCCAAAACATCTGCTTATATGCTTTACTAATTATTTAAAGCCATTTCACATTTTTAAAATTACTTCCACCCATAAAAATGCATAGTAGTGTTGGGGACAGTGTCAGAGGCTGCAGACAAGTAGATTGACATACAGCTAAACACTAAACCAAGACTTTGATTCCAGGGAAAATATGTAACTTTTCATACTTACCCAATTATTTTATATTATTCTAGCAAAAAAGTAAAACCCCAGCTGGCAACTAAACACCATGCAGCCACTCACTTGTCACCCCCAACTCCAGTGGGATGGGGGAAAGAATTGAAAAAAAAAGTAACACTTGTGGGTTGAGATAAAGACAGTTTAATAGGACAGAAAGGTAGAAAATAATGATAATGATGATGATGATGATGATAAATGACAATAATAATAATTTAAAAAGTATTGGAGTATACAAAACAAGTGATGCACAATGCAATTGCTTACCACTCACCGACCGATGCCCAGTTAGTTCCCGAGCAGCGATCCCCCCTAGGCCAAGTCCCCCCCGTTTATACACTGGGCATGACGTCACATGGTATGGACTACCCCTTTGGCCAGTTTGGGTCAGCTGCCCTGGCTGTGACCCCTCCCAAATTCTTGTGCCCCTCCAGCCTTCTTGCTGGCTGGGCATGAGAAGCTGAAAAATCCTTGACTTAGTCTAAACACTACCTAGCAACAGCTAAAAACAACAGTGTGTTATCAACTTTCTTCTCATACTGAATCCAAAACATAACACTATACCAGCTACTAGAAAGAAAATTAACTCTATCCCAGCCAAAACCAAGACAGTAAATTGCCAGCCATTTTCTTATCTTGGACATAAAACTCTGGCCTAAAATGCTTAAAATATAAACAGCAAAAATGAGACATGTGCTACATCTTACAAAAACATCCTATCCAGTAGCAAAATCTGATGGAACTAGCCAGAAGGCTGGAACAAAGATCCCAAAACCAGAATGTAAAATAAAATAAAAAAAGTTTTCTCTCTCCTCATCCTATGTATGGGATCAGTGTTTTAGTAATCCAAAGTTCAGACTTGTGGTCCTAGTTCTCAAATTTCACTTCAGCTGGAATTCTGGTGGTGTACCCTGGCAGCGATGAAGGCCAGCAACATCCTGGGCTGTGTCACCATGGGCACAGCCAGGAAATTGAGGGCAGAGCTTGCCCCTCTTTTACTTGCCACTTGTTAGACTGCATCTAGGACCTGTTGGGCCCCCAGTTCAAGAAGGTCACTGAAAAACTGGAGTTCAACAGAGGCCACCGAGATGGTTGGGAGGCTGGAGCACTTGTCCTGAGAAGAGAGGCTGAGGGAGCTGGGCTTGTGCAGCCTGGAGCAGAGAGGGCCTTGGGGGAACCTGACAGCAGCCCCCAGTGCCTATGGGGAGGTTATCAAGTAGCCAGGTATTTAGTGAGGTGTGTAGCAGGAGAACAAGAGACAGTCATCATAAGTTAAAATAAGGACAGGTTCTGAGTGTAAGTATGGAAAAACGTTCACTATGAGGATAATTACACAAGGGGCCAGGCAACCCAAGAAGCCCCAGGTTCTCTGTTCTCTGAGGCCTCCAGAACATGACTAAACTAAGCTCTAGGCAGCATGGTCTGAATTTGGTGCTGACCTCACCTTGAGGAGACACTTGAACAAGATGACCTCCCAACATGAATTATCCTCTGAGTGCTGCCTTCTAAGATCTGCTGCTGCTTTGCTGAAAAACACGCTGCTGCATTTTCCTTAATGCATTAAGTCTCTGGAGTAAGGAACAGAATTCAGGTTTCCCCCAGTCCCTTGGGGTTGCTCTGTACTCTTCAGGGAGTGGGACAGTTGTCCTAAAAGATGTATTATGATAATTATGTAATTAAACTCTGTGATTTAATGCAGACTTTCACATTGATTTGCATAAGAAATCACAGTTCTTCCTGACTTCCTAACTTCAGCCAGCACGATTGTGTCATTGAATATTGTTATTTAATGTCATCTTCTTCTGTTCATTTTTTATGTTGTTGAAACAGAAAAGCCTAAGACCGAATATCATGGAATCTCCTGAGTGAATTGCAATCTGGGAGAGGCCATCAGCTTCCTAGCACAGACTTTTGTCACTTTAGCTAATTAAAAGGGTAGTTTTGCTGACAGCCACTAGGAGGTGATGAAACAGTTCTTGCCACTGGGTTTTACGGTGCTTTGCTGAGAGCAGAGGAACAATGACACTTGGAACAGCAATAAATCACACACTTGCTAGATGATAAATCCATATGTCAGAAACATGGTAGCATTAGTTTAATGAGAATACGTTTTTCACAGCCTAACAGGATTTTTGAATTTTTACTAACTTCAGTTTTGGAAATAGTGGGCTGATTTTTGTTGAAAACTTTCAGCAATACTGCTTTTGAGGCTCCATGGGAAATCTTTGAATACTCCAAGTGCAAAAAGTAGGAACCAAATCCTAGGTTTTTAAAATAGAAAATTTTTGATAGCATAGGCAGTATTGACTCCACCTTTAACTTAAATGGTTAGACAGATGATGTGCCAGAAGATGGCATTCAATAACATGCAATACTGTTTCAGAGTTTTACACCAGTTAAATATCTGCATGATCACTGTAGGAGACTTCTCCACTGTGGGTTTTACATCTGCTCTAGACAACTTCAACTGTTAATGTTAATTACAATTTTTCTTTTCACTGATACTCTAAGTCTATACTGGTTAGGACTTAGTTATGATAGCTGGTTTAGAGTCCCAAAATAAGGCATTAGGTGAAAGAAAGTGTGAATAAGGGGGAGTGAGAGGGGATAACAATAGAATGTGAACATTTCTTTTAGAGACTGGCTCACCAGAGAGACATACAGTCTCAGTGGATGAATTTTAGTCCTAATTAGGGCATTGTCAGTGGAATAGTTATTGTCCTAATCAGGAATTGTGGCAGACAGGTGGTTTGTTAGACAGGTTGTAAAGGATACACAATGCATAATAAGGACACCAGAGACCAGAGAATGTACTGATGATGATCCTAGTGCTCTTTCCAATGCTGCCATTTGCATTAAAATTTGGGGCTTAACCCTCCAATAAATATGCCCCTAACTGTATAACTTTGACCTTTGAATGCCTATGTTAACATACAACACGCTTCCATTTGATGCTAGTATAGCATAAAGAGCCTTACAAGAAGAGTGTTTTTATTTTTGTCACCTGCAGAATATTAATGCAAATATTTATGCTGTGCCAATGACTTTAAGTGTTGAGTGGTTTATGTGCTGACCACTTGGACCCAGTTTTACAAGCTGTTATGTGCTTGTATTTCAATTTAGGAAGGTACCTCACAGTAACAGAAAAAAAAACAACATTAAAATTCTTCCAATGTCCGTAGCAATAGATTTTTCATCACATGGTTTCTGTAAGCAGGACTGTCTAAGTCTGGGTGAGCCATGATCTCGAGGGGCAAGAGACAGTATTTGTTTTCTACTTAAGGCTGCCTGATTTTCCAGGTAGATCTCCTTACAGCTAAGCTCTCCAATAGCCTAATCTACTCAGAGCTTGCTTAACATACATTATTAATGATAATTTCAGCAATTGCAGTGGTGAGAAAACTCAGCTAGTAAAATGTGCCAGGGAGAGTGGATTTATGCCCTTTTTCATCCCAAGTACAGTTATACTACAGCTACCACTGTCCTGCACAGTGCTTACACTACTGAATCACAGGTAATGCTAGTGATGATCAATTCTTTGTTACTTCTTGTGAAATTGTGGGATTATTGCTACAAATTGCATAAGATTTATTTTGCATGAGACTGAGAGGGTAAACAAGAGAAAATGCAGTTTTGTAGGCTCCTGGTACAAAGTTGGAGAGTCCTGGACTCACAGGGATTTTTTTATTCAAACTTTACAGAAAGTTCCTGACACAGAAACATAGGAAATTATCTAGTCAAAAAACTTTCCATCAGAAATACTATTTGTGTGACTCTATTGTTTTCTCTGGTCTTAGTGCATTTTGTTTCTTCTTGCCTTATTTACTTTTTTCTCCCCCCCCCCCCCCCCCCCGTTTCTGTCAGATACTCTTTTTTTACAGGTTTAGGGGCTCTTAATCTAATAACAGATATTGCCATCTCAGTTTGACATTGAGAATACTACTAATTAATTTCTAACATCATTAGTGCAGGACAATTCTTTGCTACTCATGCTTAGCTTTCTTCCCTCTGCCATATTCATACTGTGCTGCATTAAAAACAGGAGCATAGGTAGGGTGGACCCAGCAGAACAGGTCTGTCTTTATCCTGATAGTGTTGCAGTGAACATTCCCTGTACCGCTGTCTGTAGAAGAGATGGGAACTTGTTAGGGAGGCAGCATTTGGTTCAGGAAGGTTGTGGCCTTGAAAGCATATGGCTTACAGAGATCAGACTTCCATCTCCCACCTTGCGACTTGCTGCTCATCAGGTTAGGACACTTCGGGAGCTTACACATTTATTTTAGAGTGGCAAAACACATGACAAATAAATATTTCAGATAGGATCATTGATCGCAGCTGGGAATATGGTTACATGGAATATGGTCATCCTCTGAATAAGAATGAATGAACCGAGGTGGACTTCTTTAATCCATCAAAATCCAATAATGTTGAGCCACCTGTACTTGTATTATTTCTGAAACTATTTAATGTTTTCCTTAGTTTGGTATGTGCCCCCCCCCCCCCCATTTCTCAGAGCTACATTAATAAAACTGCTGCTTGGCCTTCTGTCTTGATGCTGAGACCTATGGGAAATCAGTAAATTGCCTAGTATGACAGCAGACCCTTCAACTAACATAGGGAAAACCTTAGGTGACATAAATCCAGCATACCTAGCTTCTGATATCTGATCAGTCTCACATCCATCAAAGATGATGTGTAGAGAGTGTAGTCTTGCAGACAGATGTGTCCAAGCTGGTGGAATCATTTTAGGAACAATTCTTCTGAGATAAATGACACCAAGGGCTAAATGAGAAACCATATGTTGTTAGGATTATGGAAGGCAGAAAAGGAACTGGGAGCCACTTTTCTAGTGAATTCTATGAGATTTGTGCTAATAGCAGCTTGAAGCTGAGAAATATGAAGTGGAAGTAGGTTGTTCTTCTTACTGAAACTGATATAATCAAAGGCGTGAGTAGGAACACAGGGTCCAGCATCCACACAAGGAAAAGTGTTCAGATAAATTTTCACACTGAGATGGATTCTGAAAAAGCTCCAAGGACTAGCTGGCATCCAGAAAACTTGTCTTTACTGTGAGAGACTGAGGAAGTCCAGTCTATTTAATTTATCTATCCTCTGGGGGTTTGAAAAATAACTTATTAATGGTCTACAAGTGTTTTCTCTACTATCAGTAACCTTCTCTCTTCTTGCCATGTAAGTATTCAGCCTAGGAAATTGGAAGTCTTTGTGTCTAAGAAGAGAAAATATTTCCGATATAGGACATCTTCTTAAAACAGAAAAGTAATAGGGTCAAATCTGACATCCAGTTATATGACGCTAGAAACAATTCAAACTGAAATAACTTCAAGCTTGTCAACACTGGGAAAGTAATGTTTTTCAGCCAAGATTGATTCTCAGTCATGATTTCTTAAGGTTGTGTTCTAAGTTAACCAGAAGTAATTCAGGATCACTAGGTCAAATCTTAGATGGTTAAAGAATGAGATTTTAGTGTCAATATTGCAAATACATAAGTGATAAATATTTAATTTGTTAATTTCAATTCACTAGCTGAAAATACAAGGTTCTATAAGCAGTCAGCTGTCAACAGAACATTATCTGCCACTGCCTGCCAACCACCCACAGATGGTCCCATGAAGTCCTCTCCATTAGTGCATCATGCAGGTATTATTAATAAAAGTAGTTTATAGCAGCAGAGGAGTAAAAATTAAGTCCTGTATTATCTCCAGAGTCAATGGTCAGATGGACTTTAACATGGAAGCTGACAGCCTCACCCATTGTGATTGCCAGATAGTTGTTATTTACATACAGCTCATTTCTGTGTGGTGAGAAATCTAACATGTGGTTGTGAAGATATTCTAGTGGCCCAGTTGCTAAGAGATAAGGTTTTGCTTTGATGCAGATAATAAACAGCTGTTTACACAGCATGTTTGCACATGCTCTAATAGGATCACTTTGTTTATTTGGGTTTTTTTCCTACTAGTAGCACTGTGTTAACATCTGTCAAACAACAAATAGCAATACCTGAAATGTATGAGTATTAATGAAGATGCTATTTTTGTCATGGGAAGGACATGAAAGTAAATCTCATTAAAAATTTCATATTTTAATATCTTTTCTCATTTGAGGATGACTACATATTCTTCCCATGATTTCTTCACCTATATGTACTTGTGAGAGATTTTATCCCTTAACTCGAAAGCAGACTTAGCAGGACTAGCCCCTAAAATGGTTTCATGATTTCTGAAGTCTTGAGGCCACATGTTATGATCATGTTGTCATATCTGGCATAACACAATCCACATAATTTCACTGAGTAGTTCATGAACTTGTACATCTTCTGACTGATCTAGAGCATATCTTTTGAGAAAGGTACAGCCAACCTGGTATGAAAGGTCTCAAGTGATGAAGAAAACCCTGCATCCATAGAATCATAGAATCACAGAATCATTTAGGTTGGAAAAGACCTTCAAGATCATCGAGTCCAACCATCATCCATGCCCACTAAACCATGTTATGGAGTACCCCGTCTACTCGCTTTTTGAATACCTCCAGGGATGGTGACTCAACCACTTCCCTGGGCAGCCTATTCCAATGTCTGAGAACCCTTTCAGTAAAAACTTTTTTCCTAATATCTAACCTAAATCTCCCTAGCCACAACTTGAGGCCATTTCCTCTTGTCCTATCTCCAGCCACCTGACAGAAGAGACCAGCACCCACCTCCCTACAACCTCCTTTCAAGTAGTTGTAGAGAGCTGTAAGGTCTCCCCTCAGCCTCCTTTTCTCCAGGCTAAACAGCCCCAGTTCCCTCAGCCACTCCTCATAAGACTTGTGCTCCAGGCCCCTCACCAACTTGGTTGCCCTTCTCTGGACACGCTCCAGCACCTCCATGTCTTTCCTGTATTGAGGGGCCCAAAACTGAACACAGGACTCGAGGTGCGGCCTCACCAGTGCCAAGTACAGGGGGGCGATCACTGCCCTAGTCCTGTTGGCCACACCATTTCTGATGCAGGTCAGGATGCCGTTGGCCACCTTGGCCACCTGGGCACACTGCTGGCTCATATTCAGCCGGCTGTCGACCAGCACCCCCAGGTCTTTCTCTGCCGGGTAGCTTTCCAGCCACTCTTCCCCAAGCCTGTAGCGCTGCATGGGGTTGTTGTGACCCAAGTGCAGGACCTGGCACTTGACCTTGTTGAACCTTATACAGTTGGCCTCGGCCCATCGATCCAGCCTGTCCAGATCCCTCTGTAGAGCCTCCCTACCCTCAAGCAGATCGACCCTGCCTCCCAACTTGGTGTCATCTGCAAACCTGCTGAGGGGCACTCAATCCCCTCATCCAAATCATCAATAAAGATATTAAACAGAACAGGGCCCAACACTGAGCCCTGGGGAACACCACTTGTGACCTGCTGCCAACTGGATTTCACCCCATTCACCACAACCCTCTGGGCTCGGCCACCCAGCCAGTTTTTCACCCAGTGAAGGGTGCACTTATCCAGGCCACGAGACGCCAGCTTCTCAAGGAGTATGCCATGAGAGACAGTGTCAAAGGCCTTGCTGAAGTCAAGGTAGTTAACATTCACAGCCTTTCCCTCATCCACTAGGCGGGTCACCTGGTCACAGAAGGAGATCAGGTTGGTCAAGCAGGACCTGCCTTTCGTAAACCCATGCTGACTGGGCCTGATCCCCTGCTTGTCCTGGACTTGCCATGTGACTTCTCTCAAGACAAACGATTCCATAATCTTCCCCGGTACCGAGGTCAAACATAACAAGTTGTTCCTGTCCTTAAGCACCCTCAAGGTTTAAAAAGGTGCATCTTAACTGTAGTTTGGATTTAGCTCTGCTTTCAGTCTTTGCATGCTTTTTAATGCCTTGATCCGAGGGTAACAAGTTAGAGCGCATGGTGTGTGGCAATACAGTTGGAGGTACAGCATAGCATCTCTGTGCAGCTTTTTTGGCATTGTTTAGGAAGTTTTAGAATTGTAAGTATAAGAGCTTTCATCTACAAATCTGCCTGGAGTCCTAGTACAGCTATACATATCCTGTGGACAGTGGATGTTTTAGCCAAATGCTTCACCATCTACACCATTTCAGCAGTATTATTTCTCATGGACACTGGCTATCAACCTGTGGCCAATATTTGTTTGTTGCATGCCAAGTAGAAACGTGCACTGATTGCATTAGCTCTTGCCCATTTGAAGCTTTACATGAGCAGTTTAACAATACTCCTGCTTCAGTGACTTTGATATAAAAGCCTAATTCTGTAATTCTCTGTTGCTAGTATAGGATGATAATGGATAAAAAACCCAGCAATGCAGGTGTGTTTTCTTGAAAATAACTGTCTGTAGTAATTTAATATTGTACCCAGTAAAATTGTAGAATTATCTTACTGTTGTGTAACATTTATGGTTTTCTAGAGCTGCCAGAACTAAGGTAAATAAAACAACAGCTCTTTCCAGTTTTCTTATGAAAGTTCCAGTTTTCATTCCTGTAGCCTCTTTTTAGAGCAACATAATCTGTTTGTAGCATGCCATTTTTTCCCCAAAACTCTACTGAACTGCAATTCATGAATACTTACTAAACATCAGTTAATGTTTTTCAATTTTTAAAAAATGAAAAATAAATTTTGATTAAAATAGGCGTTGGTTTTTTTTTTAAATTTAAAACAATATACATGTGTATATATACACACTAATCTAGAAATGGATAAAAAAATCAATCTTTTTTCTCAGTCTTTCCTCTTTCCTCACTCCCATCACTTGGCTTTCTGGTGATGATCCCTGGAATTTCTGAAGAAATATAGGAAATTATAATTAAAGTCAATTTCACCAGTACTTCTCTTAATTGTATGTTTATTTTCTCTGAAATAAACATTTCTGGTCACTTTGGCTTTATTCATTCCAGGACATCTAGACTGATGACCATTACCGGCTGGTTACTTCCAGCTGCCAGACTTTTTGGCATCTCAGTAATCTCCAAAAGTTAAACGTATCTTCTATTTGAATAGACTTATCATAAATATGTAAAGTTTACATTATTTTTTGTATCTATGTTCCAGCACGATGAGTCCCATATATTGCTTCAGGTCTTTTTACATATCACTGTATAACAATTCATAAGTGTGATGAAAAATTTATTAGGCAGGACTAGAGGCTTCTCTACACTTGAAAGTTAGTTTGAATTTATTTTTGGATTAGGGTAAAGTATGAATTTTAAGTGTAATAGCTATTTCTGTCCATGTGCTGACAAATAAGGATATTGGGGGGTTGGATATTTGGCCACAGTAATTCCTTCTAAAGCTTTTATCATAACGGTATGGTGGGGTATAAAGATCTTGCACAAAACATTACAGCTTGAATGAGTACCAAGACTGTTATTGTCTGCTTTATTAAAAAAATTGTAGCTTATTGCTAAAAGGAAGTGATATGAACATCAAGATGTTGCAAGATGGATATATGTTTCTACAGCACATTTACCTGATGACTGTGTCCTGTAATGAAGACGGGGTACAGTTGAAATTATCTAGATATTGTAATTATTTTATTATTCTGGGATAAACCATAAATCAGCATAGAAATGATGCATAAGGGAATGCAAGAATCTATTATTTTTCTTTCTTTTTTTTTTTTTATATTTTATGGCAAAAGAGGTAGCAAAGGGATGTGTTTTGCAGGACATTTTTAAATTTAGCATTTTACTTATCAGGAAAATGTTATGACGGTGCAGCTTTACCTTACTTCTCAGTTGGACCGAAGCTTGTGGATTTAAAAAACCTCATATTTCTAGGCTCAGTATAAAGGTCAGGCAATATGATAGGGACCTACAGCAAACTCGCATCAGAAGTACTACTTTAACAGTTTGTTTGCTGTTGGGTTTTTCAGTTTTCTGTATTAGCTGGGCTCTGGAAGCATAGTTCAACATTTTACAGCTTTTGACCTTTCCTCTCTTTGCTGCTTTGGATGTCTCTGGTAACTTTAAAGAACACATTATAGTTGCAAGAATCTTGAATTCTCTGCCATCTTGAAATAGCAATGCAATCTGGGCTAATTAGAGGAAAATGACTGGCTTTCAGGAAGAATTTCAGTGAGCACCATGTTATGTTCAAAGCGGGGGTCTGATACTAGCTTCAGTGGAGTTTGACAGGAGCTGGGAGCATCTCAGTAGTGCCCTGCAGCTGTGAGTTATCAGCTCTGGAATTAACAGGCAGGTCCACTACTAATGCCAGATCACAGCCACCTCCTCTCCCTGCTGAACTCGCCTGGCACGGTGGGTCCTGCTGCATGAGAAGGGAAAACATTGCCTGCGAGGAGAGCAAGTGGCTGCTGAGGAGAGCAGAGTGCTCCTGTGTTCTGCTGGGTATGGTGACTCCAGCACCCAAACGCAAAATCTTTACTCCATGGGTGCCATGTGTGTCTGGATATCCAGTGAGCTCAAAGTAACTTGGGGTGCGGTACTGGAAACCCGGCATAATAGAGAGCTGAGACACTGCTGACTGCAGGTGTACCTTGTATTTGCGGAGGACGGCAACCGTGGAGATAACAACTTCATAGTGCAGTGGGAAAAACAGTAAGAATGACCTAGTATGTTTTCCCTGAGTTTGTCTAGCTCCCAGCTTCAGGCATTTGCCTCAGGGATAATGCAATCTGTTTTGATTCTGCAGTAGTAGCCACCAAAATAAAGACCCTATGAGGAATCATTGCAAATTTAAAAAAATTATAGCTAAAACTACCAGACTGTCTTACAGAGAGTTGTTTCCACATGACTTGGTGTTAGTCTTAGCTGCTTGTGAAAATTCTGAAAAAATATATGGGCACTAATCTCCGACTCTCAGCTGTAGTCAGGTTGTGTGCTTGAAGCAGACATTGCATTGTATGTAGAGTTTTGAGGTGTCTTCATTAAAGATATATTTGGCTGTTGCATGCATGAGATGAGCTCTTCAGAAAACATTATGACTGGATAAATTGCAAAATACTGGCTGTGGCTACACAATCTACCTTGAGCAGAGAGTACTTCAGGAAGAAAATTGTCTTTCCTAGTTTCCTAGAAACTGAAGAACAGTAAACTAGCATAATCTTCTCACTGATTTCAATTAAGAGGAAAGTTGACAGCAGTAAGCAGAGCCTACCTGCTTCTCCAGTGATACTATCTAAAGTGAATGAAGGCTGCATCAATTTATTCTCTTTTACTGGGGTAAGATTAGGCAGTGACTTGGCAAATTACCAACTTTGCTTTCCTTTTGTTACCTTGGTGCTAAAATGAATGTTACAAGTCAGAATTTATTTTCTTATTAGTAACATAACCTTGTTATAAGGAGACAAATAGCCTAATTTTAATAAAAAACCGATGCATCTCTAAAATTACGTACAAAGAACTTACGCTGGTTAAATGTCTTTTTTTCGGTGTTATGTGTCAACTTTCATATTGTTGCTCTTCTCTTTGTCTAAATTGACTGAAATTACTTTTACCCATATTGTATAATAAATTTCAAAATAATCACATTTTGCTACAACATTTAGTGCCAAGTACTTTTCTGTACAGTGCAGGCTCTGTTTTTGTAAAAACTATGTCCCTAGCCACCTGGCATCTCATGCTTAATTCATGTGTATTTGGTTACAGCTGGCACAAAAAGCAGAGTTTTCCAAGGACACTCTGCGGACTTGCCCAGTGGAAATTATAACCTCTATAAAATTGTTTCATGATCAAATTTTGTTTTCTCAGGCCTGTTTTGTCAGATCATGGCCTTGGGTAAAAGTACTGGAGTCACTGAGCTGCCAGGATGACATGTCTAACTAGAATTACACTAAAGGTAACCAAACAACTCTTAAATAGGACAGATATTTCCCTCCTTTCATTCCATCGCAGGGTCAACATTTAGAACATTCAATGATTCTCACAGAGACACACTTCCCACCCCCCAGTTTTTGTTTTTAATTTTTTAAACAGAATTGTGGATTGTTGGTGGTTTTGTTTAGTTTTTGTTTGGTTTTTTTTTTTTCACAATTGCACAGTTTTTAATGATATTTAAGTCATTTGAAATTATGATTTGTCTGACAGATAGATCCAGAGACTTCAATCCTTAAGTTGAAGGCAGAAAGTTAGGAAAGGTGTTAAACCAGTACAGAATATCAACCTTTAAATAATATAGCATATATAATGTAATTAAAAGTAATTACAATTGCCTTAAAAATAAAAAATTCCTTAGGGCTACAGAATATGCCCATGTCACGTGTAATAATATTGTTCTTCAGGCCTGTAATTGTAGTAATTCTGTCTGGCTGCCAGAAGAGTGAAACTGTTGCCTGGGAAGGTGAAGTGATTTGTACAGACCAGTCTGGGAGAACAGTGGCATCAGGAGAAACAGAATAGAGGCCTTAAGAGCTCCAGGTAAGTGTCTCAGCAATTCAGTGACAGAGATTTTCCACAGTCCCTCCAACCCTCACAGGAGCCCTCAGGCAGTAAGATACTGTACAGTGCAAACAAAACCACAGTAATGTGGTTAATTAACTAAAGGTATCAACAAATATCTACCATGCTCTGCCACAAGTATCTTCTTACAATATTCTGTCTTAAACTGGCTGATATTTTAAAGTTTAGATTACTTGGATTATTTTGTATGTTAAAAGATATAATTTGAGATGGAAACTATATGGGTATGTAGTCTGATAATATGGATGTAGGATCCTTCAGAAAGTTTTCAAGTTGTACAAATCAGTCAGCTTGCTAAGTCTAAGGCGTTGGTTTGTTCACACGGTATTCTGAGATTCTTAAATGAACAGGTAAAGCAGAACTTGAAAACATGCTAATGATTTGCAGTCAAGTGGGGAGTGTAAATTTGTGTTGCTCACTTGCAAAACAGTATGAGTAAAAAAGCACACATCTAGACTATAGCTTGTGAAAGAGGCTGCATTTACAGAGAGAGAGAGAGACAAGAAAGTTTTAAGTGCTTTGTAAGTCAGAGAATAGAATCAAGCCAAATTAATGGCATTAGAAAGCAGTCTCACCTCTGTAGGTTTCTCTGCACATGCTACACTATTATTATTATCATGACAGAAGTAGTAATGGCAACTGTATACAACTGAAAATTAGAGTGAAAATCTGCAGTGGAATGCATTTGCAAAAGTGGACCTATTTGGAATTGCAAAATCAGCCTGAAGTTTGAAGATGAGCAAAGAAAAGGTAGGATTTCCTGCAAATGCCTTGTTCTGACATTTCCCCCATGCAGGGAGTAACCTAAAAACTACATTATGCCGTAGTGATTTGCTTTGTGCTTCAGTATAATGAAGCTCAAATTATCAAACCTCCAAATGAGCAAACAATAACTATTCCAAGCAGTATTTCAAATGGAAATTAGAATATCTTTTCAGTTGGGTGTTGGATTTCTTTAGTTTGAAATGAAAAATTGAATTAATATATTGCATTACTAAACCATCTCTCAATTACTGCAAATGAACAGTCAACTGACGTGATTTTTTTAGACCTGGTACTTTTTATATATTATTTTTAAAACTATCTCCATATCAATTTCTCCACTCAGTTGCTTAGATGTAAACCAGAAGTAATACAGCTGAAATTAATAAAGCTGCAATTCTGTAACGCCAGCATAGAAGACAGAGGAATTAAGTTATGGAGCCTTCTTCTCTTCCATTTTATAATGGAGTAAACCCACTGCAAAACTATTAGCTTAACTGGAAATCTATGTCATTTACATGAACATGAATAGAGAGTAGACAATTTGTTTTTATTTTCAATAGCCATGATAACTGAGGCCATATGTCCTACTATATAAAACATATGCTCTCCATAACTCCTGTCCATACAGAATTGGCATACATAAATTGCAGATTACAGTTCCAGTAGAAGTTAATTGCCTTCCGCCTTCTCTTTTTCTACTGAAGTGGTTTAAGGGAACAAAAGGTTTAGTTCAGCATTTTGCCAGTTACAAAACCTGGTCAGATTAATTTCAAAATCTTGAAAGGAAGCAAAAGGTAAAACTGAAAGGAAATAAAAGATGGTGTTGCCTATTCATCAAAACACAGGATTCTTTTATCTACAATACTAGTTATAACCTCTATTGTATAGGTGGCTACTACAGACCCAGGGCTGTGATTCACAGTCAGGTTCTGAAATTTAAGCTGACATGTGCGCCAGATGCTTAAGCTCTGCTCGTAGTTATTGGAGAACTAGTCAGCACAGTCAGTGGATCCTAAAGAGTTACTCAGCTGACCAGCCATGAGATTTCTATTTTTACGGTGAGCAGAACTGCTTTTCTAGTCTGTGCTAGATTTGCACTGAAAAATTTAGGTGTGTAAATCTAAAGCTGAATCCCACCCCAGATAACTTCAAGTCTAATATTCTGAAACAAGTCTCCATCTGTATTACAGGACATTCTTCTAGAATCAAAGTAAAATGTTTCAGAGACATGAGGCAGCATTGCCTCCAGCTGATCTAGCCAACACTGGTCCCTTTGAAAAGGTCATTTGAATACGTAGCTAGAGCTTGGAGCTTGTGTACTTTTTTTCCTCCTCTTCCAGAGATTACTAAGTTTCTTATCAGTACACCCTCACCTTGCCCAGTTGCCTTAAAGGGAATGAAGTGGAGAATCCAGAGAAGGCACAAGAAGGCTAGAAGAGCCTTTCAAAAACCTTCCCTCAGAAAGCAAGTCTAGCTAACATTGGCCCATACATTCTTTTCTCTCTCCTATGAAAAAGAGAAACTGTCCCCATATCAGGACTATTAGGAAATTATTCTCTTTCATGTGCTATCAAATAGTGATGAAAGGGAACTGAAGGCACCCTGGATATAGCATTAGAATCACTTTGGAAGAAACAGTCTTAACGGTGAGGTATACTTTGTAAGTAACATTAATAATGTCTAGTAATATTAATAATATCAAAAAAACCTGCATGGGATTCCAAGAGATATATGGAATTAAAATATTTTTGTAGCTTACAAATTAAATTGTGATGCACAAGAAATATAAAGACCATAGTGTGAGAAAGATTCCAAAAACCTGAATACGTTTGCCTAAACTGCCTATCTCACAAACCTTCAGATTGAAGTGGTTAATTATCAGCCCATTTATTTTACATATGATTAGCTATTCTTGGTTGGGTTTCTTCATCTATTATTTCATGTGCTGTTATTGAAATGTTTCCCTCCAACAGCATGTACAATAATTGCTGTGTATGAAGTGACAGTGCTATCTCTTTTTTTTTTTTTTTTTAAGTTCTAAGGAAAAATGCTTTGATTCATGATTTACTGATGTAATTATTTGTTCATTATTTCAGGCTTCATATGTTCATTCCACTTTCCATAACATTTTCTGTGGATGCTATGGATGAGTTTTCAGTGCTCTTCTTCCAAATTATTTGCTATTTATCTGCTTCATAAAAAAGTTTCTCAAGACTGTGATAGTAAAGTTGCACTACCAATAGGGAAGCTTTACTTTTACCTTTTCAGTGTTTATAAAAGTCCTAACATGGCTGCATGTAAGCATTCAAGTTTATCCTTGTCTGAGTGGCTGTTAACCAACTCAATCCTTTAAATTAATCCTCTTTTCTTCAAGGTAAAATTTAGCAAGCAGAGCAATACTTTGGTCTCCACGCACACTGCAGAGTTGACCAGGGAAATGGTACAACAGTCAGTGCAATTGCTTTCTGGAACACCAGTTCGAAGGATGAGAGAACATGTCGGAGAACTTAGATCATATCATGTCTCATCCAGCTATCAGCAGCATGCAGACCACAGGCACAGCCCAGCCTTGTTGGCCATGGCTTTTTGATTGAGCCTAATAGCCTATGATTTTAGAGATCAACCTGTCTGATGCTTCATTCTTCCCAGATTGTGGTGATGGATGCCACACTACACTCAAGAATGATGAATTCATTTCAGATATCTCAAGAGTCAATGGTTACAGTTTCTACCTAAAGCTGCTTCTACATGCCAGGGCTTTCTATGTAAGTGTTAGGTATCACCTTGCTGACACTAAGATATGATTTATCAGGAAAGTGGAAGATAAGACCTTTTGTACTCTGTGAACATCTTTAAAACCAATGCATACTTTACATTGCTCTGGTAATGTTTACATATCACATTTACAGAATATCCTTCTCAAGGATCATCTCAGCAGGCACTTTAGAAAGAATTATGAGTATCACTGCATAGACTCCATACAGTCCATCTTGTTTGGGTTTAGTCCTGACTGCGTCAACCACTCAGTTCTGTTTGATCCAGGAATATATCATGGTTTGTGTCTTCTGTTACGAAGATACATGAAGGAGATCATCCATGTCTCGCTATGCCATAGTTAAGATGCAAATTTCAGAAGAGGTGGAAATTTGTTACAAATATTGTGCAGATACTTTCCCCTGTTTTCAACACTGCCTCAATCCCAGGGTCTTTTTTGTTTGCTTTAAGATTAGTTTTACTCTATAAATGATAATCCAGACAGTTATTTTGTATATAAAAGAAATGGATTTGCTGTACCGATATAATGTGATCTTAATTGTGTTAGGCTACAACGTTAGAGACTAAAGCATGGTTGCTTTGTTCAGACTTGAGATTAAAGTTCTCTTTCCTTTCTTATGGTAAACCCAATGACATGGATATTTTGCATATGTATTTGCCCTCAGCAACTTCCTTTTTTAAATTCATAAATACAGTGTACTGCTTAAGAAAAAAAAAGCAACAACAAAAACCAACTCGGCCCTGTGCCATATAGTACACTTAGTACACAGGGTCCTGTGGAGGTCGTCTGAAGTGCATGACCCATTTTGAATTCATTCAGTTTGCATGACTTTGTCAGGCTTAAACTGATGATTTTGACAATATTTCTCAGCATTCCCTGCCAAACATTTAAATCTGGCTTCCTACTGCTTTTCATACTGACGCTAGCTTTCAACTTGATGAAATGAAGTCATAATTAAACAAAAACCATCTCATACATAATTATAAAATAGCACTCAGCCTATCATTTGAGCTGCCTGCAGGCATTTTTAGATACTTGTTTTTATTTGTGTTACGTGGCTTTTCTATAATGCTAATAACTCCTTTTTTTTTCTTGTACATCTTTCTCTAATTCCTCTCAGATGATGTCAATTTACGAGATTAGTTTAATTCTCTTAGATGTCTTTCCAGGACTCAGTGACCTCACTCTGCAGGAGTGGACACTCGGAATGTGCAAGTGTGCAGTAAACTTCCTGCCTCTTTGTACCCGCTATCCTGAGATGCTTTCTGCAAGACCTAATGTGCAAGGGGAGAAACTGCAACGATGCCAGAAAGCTGCTCTGAAGTCCCTGATGATTCTCAGAATCTATTTTGCTTGTGGGGTCATTCAATTATGTCTGAAATTAGTTCAGTTATTCATTTTGGTTTGCAAGTATAAAAATAGAAAACATTTTGAAATCTGGGGCTGTACTCAAACTGCAATTTGAATAAATTGAAGAATGGTTCTAACTGTGGGGTCTGGGGGCTGTTCCATTTTTATGTAAATGCTGAGACTGCAGACTTGTGTCAAGACCTCCCTGCTGAAAACTTCAAAAGCATTCCTTCCAGGCAGAGAGTTTATTCTAGAATAGTGGAAGTTCCTCCTTGACGTTCAAAGGGTCATTGCTAGAAAACTCATTATCTGTAGGGACTGGTGACTTGAGTAAAAATCTAAAAAATAGTATGAATTTTGACCATGCTCACAAGGTAACAGGATGTAGGAATTAGTCAACAAATTGAAGAAGACGGGTAGATATTTGGGGGGTGGGGTGGGGGGGGTGTGTATGAATGTGCTTACAGTGTAAAGAAAGAGCTTTTTCAAGCATGACAAAAATATTTTATCCAAAGTGACTAAACTTGCTCTCAAAGTCAAAGCAAGGCTGGTGTCAAAACCACTTTCAAAAGAGCTATCAAAGAATGAGGGAAAATTCCACACTGTTGGAAAAAAATCCAGAAGTGGTATTAAGTCAGCCAAGTATATTTTTGTTAAACTTTCTTTTTTTCGTACTTTGTACAAGGTACAGATAGGATATCAGGATGTAAGATGCCAGATGTGACAAGACTGGAATAATGGAGCTAAGGCAAAAAGCTCTCTACACTTTAGATGGCAAAACTGTGCAGAGTGTTGGTATTTAGTCACTTCAAGATCCTGAAGGACTAAGTTATCTTCCCCTGTTCTTGGCTGTACCATTCTTATATTGTGAATGTTTAGGATTATATCTCCTGACTGTACTCCACCAAGGAATATTGCTGGTTACAGACTGTTCAGTACCAGGAATACCCCTGCCTCTCTAGAAAATCATAATTTTCTTCTACTAGCACTGCCTTCTTCAGATATTCACAGTCGTCAATTGCTTGGTCCTTATATTCAATGTGCTCCTCTATTCAGACTCACATATGCCAAAAGATTAACTAAAGTTACAGGGTGATTAACTGTGACTGTTGGGTACCACCACATACAGTTCCAGAACATAAAACAGTGAGAGTGTAACTTGCTCGTGAGAAGAGCAAAACTTTCTCAAAGGGTGATGCTGACCAAGAGCAAACTATGGAATGGCTACTACTGACCCAGTAATTTGACCTTTCTTCTTGTGCATATTCTGTCATGAATACATTTCAGCAAATGCAGGTATGTACAAAAAAAATCCTTAGAAACATATCCCACCAATCTATTTCTCACAGAAAAGTACAAGAAAGCAAATATTTGTCAGGCATCAATCACAGTGCCTGTCACATAGTAGAAGTGAAAACTGTGAGAACCTCTGGAGGTGAGGACCCACATGTGCTGAATGCTCAGGCCATATCTGTTATCTTCAAGCTACCTATCAGTGCTAAATCTAGGGTACAGGTTATATTTAGCAGTCAGTATGAATCCAATGAGACACAACCCTATAGAAGAACAATTTGTGTCTATATTAGTAAATTAAGCATTTCCAGGTACTGTTGTCAGTACTACAGAATTTCTGGAATGACTGCTGGCACACTTTTGGTCTGAGTCAACAGGCAATCTCCCCAGAAATTTCTTTGCAAAATTTGAGGGTTAACATAGGGCAGGAACCATTCAAAGAAACCAGACCAGATGTTCTGGAGAGTTTAATAGTTGAGCAGAGACTGTTTTGTCCCATTTAGTCTCGGGAAGAGAGAATAGGTGCTGACAGTGTGTCAGTTAACCAGTAGAAAGAGGTAAGTACGCTAGGCTACTGGCCCAATACTGAAGCAGTATATATCGGCAATTCTATTTCTTGCCATCTTTCATGTGGAAATGTATATTTTCTGCACAGCTTGCTTTCTTTACCAGCACAAAATGGTTGAAATTGTATTTTTTCATAATATTTTCATTTTGTTTGAACATATGTTACTGCATTCAATAATTAGCTGAAGATGAAAAGAGCTTATTGACAAATTTATGTGTGTGTGTATAGTTCACAGTAAGTGAAAGTAAAGATGTAACTAAAACTGTTATTTCTAGACTTTTGCTATCAATGAAGAATGCTCTTCTGACTGTAACTAGTTACCAGTAACTAGTAACTACAGTACCAGTAACTAAGTGAGAATGTATCACCTGGTTCGCAGATTTATGTTAGTCTCTCATCCTGTTAGTATCACAATTTGTTAAACAAGAGATTAGACAGAAAGTGTGAGTTCTGACTGAAATGAATTTAAATATAACTATTATTCATCCATGTGAGACAAAAAGTGCTTCTCACCATACATATTTTGAGTTGAGAGAATCACTTTTCTTCCACTCAAGTTTTCTTACATTCCCCCTACATAAACATAATTATACCGGCAGGGATCCTTCATCCTCTATATTTTGGTCCCTCAACTGCAGCCATAAGTTTGATGTAATTTTAATAATATTTATGCTATGTAATGGCTTGCAATAGGCTCCAGAATGATTTTCCACTCTAATATGTGCTTCCCCGAAGGATTCAACAGCAAAGCATAACTATCAGCTACATGAAAAGTAACTGCCATAGAGTGTGAAGCTTTCAAAGTTAATGCTGCAGTACCAAAATATTGGAGTATCTCACTTTATAACATCAAAAGTCTTTATGTATAGTACTTTAATCCTGGAATATTTTTTTTTAGCTAAATGATTGTGTCTGCTGGTTGTCATTGTTGCCTGATTGAATGTTTTACAACATTATTCCAATTGTTATGATTTTTTATATTGAAAAGAAGTATAACTTAAAATCAACAAGTTAAAATAACTGTGCTATAGTCTGCCTGAAATACTTTGGATTTCTAAAGCTCAAACATTTTCCACGTGACTTGGGAAATGTAAGTGCAAGTGATCTGGATGTAAGTTATATATATTACCCACTTTTTTTATTCTGCAGTTTGAAATAAAGAATATGAAGTGTTGCAATGTATTATTAAACCAAAACAAAATTGTTTGCATTCTCCTTAGCTCGTATTTTTTACACCAAAACTTAATTCTCAAAACAAGTATTCTTCAAATATAATACCATTTGAATCTACACCTAGATATGGATTCAAATTTTATATGTGGTATCTCAAGATTAATCTTCTCATTATGTCTTCATATGTGACCAGATTTTGTAATAACTCTGCCTGCATTTGAGATTTGCAGGTTCAATAGGTGTATAGTGTCATGGTGGGTTGACCTTGGCTGGCTGGCAGACCCCCACCTGGCTGCTCTCTCACTCCCCCTCCTCAAAAGGATGTGGGGGGGAGAAAATAAGATGAAAAAGCCATGGGTCGAGATAAAGACAGTGAGATAACTTACCAATTACCATCATGGGCAAAACTGACCCAACTTGGGGACAATAAGTTTAATTTATTGCCAATTAAAGGAGATTTGGACAATGAGAAACAAACTAAAACAACACCTCCCCCCCACCCCTTTTTTTTCCCCCGTAAGGCTCAACTTCACTGCATTGCCAACTCCTTTACCTCCCCTCCCCTGCCCCAAGAGGCACAGGGGGATGGGTGATGGGGGTTGTGGTCAGTCCATAACAGCTCTGCTCTACAGCTCCTTCCTCCTCATGCTTTTCCCCTGCTGTAGCGTGGGTCCTTTCACAGGCTGCAGGGAAATACCTCGTCCAGCATGGTCCCTCCACGGACTGCAGGGCAGCCTCTGCTCCAGCACCGGAACCACCTCCTCCCCTTCCTTTGTCTCCGACCTCGGTGGTCCCAAGGTTGTTTCTTGCATTTTTTTTCCCCCTACTCCTCTCTGACCTCTGGGGGTTTTGCCCTTTCTTACATACTCTTATCCCCCGAGGCGCCCTGGCCTTGGTCTGCAGGGCTGAGCGGTGCCCTGGGGTGGGTGGGCTGGAACCGGCTGGAACCGGCTGTGTCGGGCTTGGGGCAGCCTCTGCCGCTCCTCACAGAGGCCGCCTGGCAGGTCCCCCCGCCAGCGCCCGGGCACCCGTACCTGCTACAAATGTCCTTTTCTTTTAAATAATGAAGTTTAAATGTTCATGAGGCTTTGAATTTTAAAAATATCCAGGTACACTTGAAAGCTATTTTGCATTGTTCTGAAAGTAATAAATATTTGTATTCAGATTTTTTCACTTGTTAACACTCTCCTTCTTTCTTCTTAGATATTCATAAATTGACTCACAAAAAAAGAGGCTTTATTGTTTTCCCTAATTCAGCTAGGAAGTTCTGAATGATCAGAGTATCCAGATATCAGTGGTTTATACCACAAAATGGTGTATTGTCTTAAAACTAGAACTGTGGTGCAGTCTATGAGGATATGATATTTTAAAATAACTGTGCAAACAGCAGCAGATGAGCCATGATATTTCTAAAACTTTTGACTCTGAAAACTCCTGGATGAGTTTGAAAGCCGTAGGCACAGCCAATATCAACATAGCTGAAAAGTTTATTGTAAAGGATATAATTATGAAGACAGATTTATGGGGCATCCTCCCAGTTGAAGTCTTAAAGAACTGAAAGTAATAACTCCATGCAGATACATGGCTGAAAATTGCAATCACATGACATGTTTCTATCTTTGATCAGTAATTAAAGGGTTTTGCTGCTTTTCATTCAACACGCGTTTCCTTCTCAATGGCCTGCAGTCATTCAGGTTGATCAATGATTTAATCATGTTATCCTTCTGTCAGTTTAGTCTCGAATCCTTTTGTGGAATCTTTTACAGTTTAATAGAGCTTATTTTCAGGTTAGAAAGATCTGAAGAGTTTCCGATTAAGATCTAGCCAGACCCCACATAGCCATCCAGTATTGATTTGCAGTCTTGAATGTAAAATCTCTAACTTTCATTTGAGATCTTTCTATCCATTTTCATGGAGGCTGTCCCATTATAAGTCTATCTGAGGATCTTGTTTAGAGAGATCATTTTTCCCTTGCTTTATTTCTCATTTTCCATGACAATCTTCAGTGTAGTAGCAGCAGGATCAAATCTCTAATGACATTCAGAAATTGCTAATTAAGTCTTCAGTTCTACCACTTGCTCTGAATGTTCAAAATTTGCATCTGTATCTGCTCCATTAAAGTACCTTGATAATCTCTTGTCCAAATGGAACAAGATGTAGGATTTTCAATTTGCACTTATTTCAGCCACCCTTCCTATAAACATTCTTCCTTAACAACACAGGACACAAGGAATGGGAAGTTACTTACACTGATGCAATTATTTTAAATAGAATTAAATAATTCTGAAATAATTCATGTGAGGCTAAACTTTTTGAGAGTAAGAGATATTACTGGGCACATGGCTATAAAACTGCTGCTTACCTTAGTATCAGTATATTTTCTCCCTAGTATTGCAGAAAGCCCCATTGGCTTTGACAATACTTTTGATCTTTTTCTGTGGCTTTGACAATAATTTTGATCTTTTTCTGTATCTTTTTAATCTTTCCTGTATCTTACTAGTGAGACAGGGCTAAAAGAATTACACATAGTATGCAAGATGTAGTTGTGCCGTAGATTTAAGCAGTGATAATAATGATGTTTTCTGTTTTCTTCCCTATTGGCTTTCTGATAGTTCTTAATATTCAATTTTTAAAAATTCCTAATGATTATTAAGGTGCTGGTTTCATAGAACTTTTTAATATAATTATAATCTCATTATTGAATGGGAATAGTAAGTGTAGAGCCTATCACTCTGTATGTATGCCAAAGCTTGTTTTATTCCTTCTGCATTACTTTGTGTTTATCACCATCTAGTCTTGGCTGTCGAATTATTGTCCAGTCACTCAGTAGTATAAGAACTTTCTGGGAATCTCCACGCATGACTTTTGGTTTTATCACCCTGAATAATTTAATATATCAACAAAGTTTGTCACCTCACTATTTGCTTCTTTTCTAGCTCAATGTAATCAAAACCAGATCCAGGAATAGATCCCACTGGGACCTAACTGGAACCTCTATTACAGAAAACTGTCATTGATTGCTACCTTTTGTTTTGTCCTTCAACCAGGAATTAATTCAGTTAGATTTTCAAAAAGACTCTTAACAAAACTAATCTTTCAAGGTATAGAAGAACCTTTTTGAAAATTTAGCTGGATATTCAACTGGAATATCAGAGGTTACTGTTGCTCATTGGCTTTTGTATTTCTTCTAGGAACTCTAACACACCTGCAAGAAACGATTTGCCACTACAGTATCTAAGTCATTTCTCCCCCATCATATCATAGATATCTTAATGCCTACTAATTCTATTCTTTATTATAATTTCAACCAACTTACTTGGTATGGAAGCTTTATTTCATTGGTTTATTGTTCCCTAGACATTACTTTACAATTTGACATCATATTTATTACCTTCCAGTCCCCAGGTACTAAAGCTGTTTTAAGTGCTAAGAAGAATTTAATAGTTTGATGGTTTCTTCTTCAAGTTTTAGATGTCTCCTTGTTGGTTCTATTCTTCATTTTTTTTTTAAATAAAATAAAATTAAAAAAAATCTGTTGTTCCTTTTGCAGTTCTTCTGGCTAGTCTCCTCTGGAGAATGATTCCAGTCTGGGAATCTTCCTAACCTTCCCTACACCATTTAGATTTTCTAGTATGAGCCTGTATTTTCATTTAATTTAGTTTCAATTTACCATACAGCTTGGTGTGCAATATATTTCAATGATGTACAGACCACAGATTGCTTATCTGTTAAACTGAAGCTTCAACAGATGAAATAAATTGCCTAGATGAATATAAACAGTTAGTATGGTAAAAAGTTATAAATACTTATGACAGGAAGTTTCCTTCAAACTTAAAATCTGAAAGGAGAAGTCCAGAACACACTGATTAAGGAAAATAGATACCAACAAGTCTAGCTTCAGTTTTGAAAAAAATTATCTAAGCCTTTCAGGATTGTTCTTAAAGGATGGCAATTTCCTCTTGAAGGACTTCAAGCAATTACACTGGCTTTTGAGGCACCTCTTATGAAAACATTTCCTACAGGTATTTTACAGAACTGTAGGTTTTTCAGGCTGTGGTGCCTGCATTTGAGCTTTGCTCTGACTCCCTTAGGCCAAAAGCTCATGAATCATTATGCTACCTGCCTTCTGAGGAAGGCAAGAGGGACTAACTCAGTAGTTGTGGTCTGATTCTTCCTCTCCTTATTCCCTTTCTATAAAAAGGCCCAATGGTTTTGTTTACTCTAATTTCTTTTCAAGTTCTCCCCTGTAATCCTGCAGATTTGCTCTTGGTAGAGGAGGAAATTGAAAGGGACAAGAGGTTGGCTTGTTGGAGTTTTTTAAGGAAAAAATAGAGGGGGAAGTGTGCATGGAAGAGTGAATAGAAGAGGAGAAAACCATCAGATAATGAATAACAGGAAATTTGAACTGCTTGAGTAGTGGCAGAGGTAGTTGTTGTCTACAGGTGGTTTCTGTGCAAAGCTTCAGTGCTCCAGACAGCACAGGAGTGCCAGGGAAAAAAAGGGGGGGGAGGAAGGCATAATTTTAAAAAAATTGAGAAAAAATCTCTTTCTGGTTTCAGTGAATGATTTTCAAGATGTGCAGACAAAAAAAGCCTAATCTTTTGCAGCATCCATTGTAGTGTCTTTTCCATTTTGCTTTGTTTCTTACACTTTTTAAATTGTGCTTTATTTTCTGTTCCTCAGTTCACAGGGAGGGAGTGACTGCTAACGACATCGTGAAAGCTTTAACTGGCCATTAGAAGACAAATATGGGCGGTTTGAAACAAGTCCTATTAGCTGTCTTTTTGTTAGTTTCTGTTTTGTGTAGTTTGATTTCCTACCCTTATCTTCCTTAACATACACAAAGACTCCTCTTTCTGTTGTGAAAGATCTCTTTTTTTTTAATGAAACTTCCATGTTTCACACAAACTGTTATTCAAAGTCATAGTTTGTTTCTTCATGTGCAGTGTATGAACAGAGATTTCATCATTAACAGGTCCATACACCTGTGTAGCATTAATCCTCTTTCAATTTGGAGCAAGAAGGCAAAATTCACTGACTTTTACAGTTGCCAGTATTGAAGGTGTCACTCTGGAGTGACGCTGGAGTCTTCATGACTGGTATCACATATGCTTTACCCTGTGTCTTGGCACCAGATCAGATTACCTTAGATTTTCATACAAATGACATAGTTGAGCAAGCTGAGAGCAGACCAATAGACAAATGCCTGTATATCAGTGAAACCCTGTTAGGTAGATTCAAGTATATTTTAAAAAGATTTTTAGCTTTAAGCATGCAAGTAATGTCATGGACTTGTGCAGAACTAGTCACATATGTAATATAAGCAGCCTCAGACTCTTTTTCTTTCTTTCTAGGTTGTGCTTTGACGATGCTAAAGAACACTTGAAAACAACTGATGAATGCAAATTTGTGCATCTTTTTCTCTGTCTAATTAATTAAGAACAACCATTTCACTTGGGAGCCAACTGTCAGCACTAATAAATAAATAGTACTCCAGATTTGTCATTCTGTCCAGTAAATCTCTTTTTTGTGTATTTTTAAATATCTATATAAAAATGTAATTTTTCAAGTGCTAATTTCAATCATTAGGTCTTAAAAGTCCTGTGAAGAAAGCTACTAAAGTTTTTTGTAGCAACAGCATCCCATATTCTTTTTCGTTTTTAAGGAAAATACGACCTGTGCATGCACTGTTGCTCCTTTTTTGCTTCTAAAAGATTTTCTTCCATAACCATAGATGTTTTTCACAGGAATTATTTTTAGAAAAGAAAGTTGCCTTGAAGACTTTGTGTGCACTGTAGACCACACTGGAATTTTGTCACACCTATTAGCTGAACTTGGGACCTCACAAATTCAGAGAAACCCACTAATAAAGAAAATACTTTCTGCTTTTAAAAGGAATGTGTACCATACACTCTTACAGTCATCTCTTTGGGTTTTAGTGCCTCTTGAATATTTCTGGTAAATGATATCATTAAAACCATCTGAGAATATTAATGATGAAAGCTCTTTCAAACAGTGACACTCTTGTCCTGTTCTCATCAGCCTCCTGGCAAATGCTGTTGACACAAAAGTATAAGTTATTTCCTATGCTTATTTTTTCTGGAATATTCAGTTTTCCAAAAAGCAAAGTCATATTCTAACCTTCTACTTTTAACACTAAGAACAAAGTTCAGTTTGAAGTCACTATCCGTAATCATATTTTACACTGTACTTTAGCAACTGTAACAGAAATGTTTAGAAGGAACTGGTTTTAGTTTAACATATACGGGGGGTAAAGGAGAACAACAAGTACTTGGAAATTTCTATTTAAACTATCCTAAGCATGATGTGTGATAGATACCAATGCAGAAAATGGGCTTTGTTTTTGCCTGCTATTTCCATGGATGCAGATAGGATGTACCTAAAAAAGGTACCTTGTACATTGTACACAAACCTTCTGGAACTTCTAAGGCTCAGAAGGTTGTAATTTCAGGCTGTGCTCAAGGTCACTTCCCAATGGGAGAAAGATCTATTGCCTTGTAAAGATATTTAATACGTGAGCTGCCCACCTTTGCTCCTTTGCAAAGCTGTTGATTTTGAAAGCCCTCACTTTGCTTCTAATCAGTTCTAGCTCCACCGAGTTTAGTAGAAATACTCTCCACTTCAAGGCTGCCCGCGAGCTGACTAGCTGAGAGGCAGAAACATGTTTTGTTTGCGTTAGTTCTATATCCTGCAGGATGAAGGTCACCTGTCTAAGCTACAGGGAGTACATAGGAAGGATCTTTAGTCCCATTCTCAAAGTTGAGGAAGGACTACAGCACTGGGAGAACTGAGGCTACATCCCAAGAAGACTGGCCTTGAAATGAAAGAATGTTCCAAGGATGGAGGAGAGAGAATAATGGGAGCGTGTTGGAGGTTGGGTGATGTCTGTCAGATTCATCCTGCCTGATATCGGGCATTTATATGAGATGTTAAAGAAAATAGCTCCTTCACAGTCAATGTATCAAAGTGCTTATTCAGCACTTATGTGATGGATGGGATTAGGGGTCCCTCCTGCCATATTTCCTAATGGGGTCTCCTTCTCTCCCACAGAAGAGAAAGACACCTTTATGTAAATAAACATTCTGTGCGAGAGAAGTGAAACAGGGTCAAATTGCAGGTTGATGACTTCTCTTTTTCTTTCCTTTTTTTTTTTCTCTCCAGGATTCTGTTTCCAGTTAACTGTTCTTAGGCCTGTCTGCCTTCTTAAGCCTCTTATCTGTCCATCTGAGATGAGCGTAAATCAGATGGCACCTTGCCAGAGTGTTGTGGAACGCAACACACATAGTGAGGTAATTCCTGTTAGCCAGAAAGGCTGACCGAGTAGAGGGCTAGTCATGGCTTCCAGATCCCCAGCCTTCCCAGAGGCAGCATGAGGCAACTCGCCTTGCAGGGCACGGAGCTGACTTCTCTGTCAGCACGGCTGTCTTCATGACTAAGGAGCAGGATACAAAGCTAAGTCACCAGTGTGCCCTGGCAGCCAAGAGGGCAAACCCCGTGCTGGGGGGCATCAAACACAGCATAACCAGCTGGTGAAAAGAGGCGATTATGCCACTGTATTCAGTGTTGGTGCAGCTTCACCTTGAATATTGTATGCAGTTCTGGGCCCCACAATTTAAGAAGAATGTTAAGGTACCCAAATGTGTCCAGAGGAGGGGAACAAAGCTAGTGAAAGGGCTGGAAGGAATGTCCTGTGAGGAGCAGCTAAGGACTTTGGGCTTGTCTAGTTTGGAGAAGAGGAGGCTGAGCGGTGACCTCATTGCTCTCTACAGGTTCCTGAGGAGGGCGAGTGGAGAGAGAGGTGCTGAGCTCTTCTCCCTGGGATCCAGTGATAGGACATGTGGGAATGGTTCAGAGCTGCGTCAGGCAAGGTTCAAACTTGACATTAGGAAGCATTTCTTTACAAAGAGGGTGGTCATAAACTGGAAGAGGCTTCCTAGAGAGGTAGTGGATGCCCCAAGACTGTCAGTGTTTAAGAGGCATTTGGACCATGCCCTTAATAACATGCTTTAGCTTTTCATCAGCCCTGAAGTGGTCGGGCAGTTGGACTAGATGATTGTTGTAGGTCCCTTCCAACTGAAATAGCCTATTCTATTCTATTCTATTCTATTCTATAGGGAGCAGCTAAATCCCAGGCAAAAACCACATGTAGGCTGTTGAGGAGTACAGTCTTGGCTAAAGACTCCTGAAAAAACAGCAACACTGTACCTCAGTTGTGAGCTGTTTGTTATCAATGTCAAGTCTGCAGGGCCAATTAGATGCATGTTTTAGTCTGTGTCCTGTTTGATGGGAGGCTTTTCATCAGCCAGCAGAGACTGAATGCCAGAAAGACCTGTTGTGTGCAGCAGGAGTGAGAAATAGGAGTCTGATTCTACAGCCTGTCTTTCTTCTGGGCAATACCTACTTGTTTTGGCCACAAAATACCTTCCTGATCTTTTGATACAAACTCATCCACTCTCAAAAAATAATGAAAATGCTCCCTAAGGTCTTTGTCTCTTTATTTGCTCTTTCAGATGGAAACCAACAGACATTATATGATGGTGGCTAAAGGAGGCATGTTTTCTCTAGATTCTTAAAGAGAATTCACAGCTCTAGCTAAAGATGTGGAAAATGGGGTGTACGTTGAAGCTGAGTGCTTATTTTGGCATATAGGAAGCATCCAAGTTCATATTTCCTTTACTGTCATGCTGTACACATGCTGGGGCACTTCTGAGCCCTTGCATATCAGTTAATCCAGTTTACTTTCATGACTGAAGGATCAACAACACAAGAAATGTCATTACAGTGTTGGATTTCTAAGCCAAAATTTAAGTAGGAGGGGAACCTCTGGAGGCCATCGAATCCAGCCTCCTGATCAAAGTGGGGCTAGCTTCACAGTTAGGCTAGGTTGCTCAGGTCATTGTCCAACTAAGTATTAAAAATCTCCAAGAATGGAGATTCCAAAACTTCTCTTGGCATGCAGTGCTTAACCATCCTCATGTAAATAATTTTTTCCTTACATCTAACTGGAATTTCCACTGTTGCAATGTGTAACACTTATTTTTACTTCTAAGGGCTTTAAAGTCCTCTATAGACGCCACTTGAGCTCCTTGTGATAGAACAGGCTCTGCTATTTGGCTAAAGTGAGGTGCAGGGAGTTAAATGACTTATTCAAGACCAATCATCAACTAAAAGTCAGAATCTGAGGTCAAGTTATGTAATTATCCAGTAGACAAATTGACATTTCTCATTCTGTTATAAAAGAAGGGAATTAAAACAATAAAGAAATCGCAACACAAGAGTAACTTTTGTTTCTCGTGAGACATCTGTGATTACTTATGGTAAGAGTTGCTCAAAGTGTAGTTGTCAAACCAAAAAAATGTTTGAAATTTCAGCTTTTCTTTTGTTTACTCTGGAATAATTTCCAAACCATTTCCATAAGCTGAGAATATATTTGGTATTTGTAAGTATTTGCTAAGTCTTTTCAGACTTAGCAAATTGGCCAGACTGCAATTTGTTTCTGAACTGTTCACCTCACCTTTTTACTTCTGGCGATGTCTGATTGTTTTTTCTGTCTGATGGCTGTCAAACTTTGCAGACAGTAAGATAAGACAGGCAAACAGACTGTAGTGAATAGGAAAGCAATGACATCCATTGCAAATTCCTGAAAGTGCCAGGATTCACAAACATATTCATGAATGTTCAGCTGTTATCTGAACTAACTGTATATAGAATTATTCCACAAATGCACTAAACAGAAATCAGTCTGGTTTTCATGGTCAGTATCATTACTGTCACCAGCAGAGTACTCGCTTGAGGTGCTGGCTGATCCTGACTTCCTCTGAGCGCAGCTGAGCCTAAGTTCCAACTAGGGTGAGAAAAGGGCTTGAAACTTTCTCCAGGAAGACAAGGCAAATGCTGATAACTTGCTCAAAAGCATCCAGGAAGCATCTACCAGATCTGGAAACTTAATTCTACTGATCCCAGTCCAGAGCCTTTGCAAGTCACTTCAGATGCAAGTTGTGTTCACCCTAATTTTTAATAGCTTTCTCCACAACAGCACAACAGTTCTATTTACAATATGGGAAGAGGAAGGAAGCATTATAGCTGCACTTGCTGGGATAGAAGGACAGATATCAGTGGTAAAACATTAATGCTTCCAGGCAGGGTACTTAAAGGCAAACAAAGGCGCTTTTCAGTCTGATAGATTGCAGTTCAGTGTCATGCCTCATAAGTCCCTCAGGGTGGGGCAGACATACTGCTGCAGAATTGCACTCTGAGGCTGAACACAAAATACCAGAGAGGTATTCACAGAAAATGAGTGAAGAACAGGCAGTTAAAAAAAAAAAAAAAAAAAAAAAAGTTCAAATTAATTCTTTTGTATAGAAGTGCCCTACTACTACGTAGTAACATTTAAAGTTCTGCGGTGTTCCAAGCTCAGCTGCATTTTGGAATTTTTCTTTAGGTTATTGCAATAGCTTGAAAAAGTAAAAAAAACAGGACTGCATACATTTCTGTTGATTTCATTCTTTCCGATAAGTACTGCAATGTAATGGTGCTGTCCTGCACAGCCGTGTGCATAACATGCACAATGTAAAAGCCAACAGCCATTTGTTTAAGAGACAACCTCCTGTTCCTTTGGTTGGAAATATCATAACCATGGCACCTTCAGGTCCTGATTCTGTCACATTTGTTGCAAGATGAGGCCTAGAAGTTTAACTTTTACTACGTCTGCATGAATTCAAATTCTGTGAAGAACTTCAGCTGTGGTTAACTTTATTAACATCTAATTCAGAATTTTATTTTTTTTTGCTCCTCTTGCAGATATGAACACATATACTAAACTAAAGTGCAAATTGCACTAAAGTGCAGTTGTTTTAATTCTTTTCATATTAGAGAGCAAAGACCAAAATCAAAACAGAAGTCCAAGTGAATTCAAGCTTTGTCTACATAAAAATTCTAAACTATAGGTTGTAGAATATAAAAAAAAAATTCATTTCATATTCATATAAAGAATGTTAACTAGTAATATAACATAGTTGCAAGGTGAAAAAAATATTTTTCAAGCTGTTAATATTTCTTTGATATTGTGCAAAGTAATACATCACAGAGAAAAGATACTTGCTGTCTAGGTCACAAACATTTCCAGGCAGTAGCAGAACCCCGGTTCCTCAGTTGTACAAAAGCTACAAAAGCAAGCCTGAGCTAAAGGATGTTCTAAATCAGCAATATCAGTTATAGGTCACTTAACAGCTTCTGTTGTCAAGATGAAAGAGGTCTGTGTCACACAGGCATGCATACACAAGCATAAGTGTCATGTCACCATAACCTCTTTATATGCTATGCCTGGAATGAAGAACAAATGTACCCATATTCCATCCTTTTTTCCTTGAGAAAATCACAAAGGGACCAGAGATACTGTTAAGTAAGAAACTACTGCTAGGTAGATTTGACTTTCCACTCTGTATTTTTTTAATATCAAATTAGTCCTATCACTATGATAAATAATTCTTCTCTCTTGATAGCTTTTACACCTTTCAAATATTTGTAGATTTATTTCCCTGCTCAGTAGTCTGTAAGCCAACCTACACATACTTAGGCATTGTAATCATTCCTGTATGAAGACATGAGAAATGAGAGGCATCAAGCTGCCCTAGGTAAGGCTGCTAACAGAGTACTGATGTATGGTGACCCACACAGGAAAGGTCATCTAATGCACAACACCTGCACATTTCTGCTTATCATCTGAAACTGAAATGCTTGTGATTTTTCCCCTCTTCTCCACTCTGTCTTCAACTTTATGTTGTTCTGTTATTAAAGGCAAATAAATTACACCTCTTGGTATTTTGAGCTGGTTTTGCTTTGTTTTTAATAAATATTTCCAGGCTCAAACACCAATTTTACTCAGGGTATGTTGTGTTGTGCCTCCTGTTCTCTCACTGATGAGGAGCTGCCCTCAGCAGACATGAAACTTGGGAGGGGATGCCATGCAAGAGCAACTTTCCTCCAGACTGCATTCAGTATCTCCAGCTCCTGGCAAAAAAGGGCAGAAATGGAATAAATGACTAGCCAGGGAAAAGCAAAGCATCTCAGCTGCTTGTCTCTAGCCACCTGGCTATCACAGCAGGCAGAAAGCTTAAAAAGAAGAAGAAAAACAAAATCAAGCAGGAGGCATTGCTGGGAAGTGAGAGAGCTGGATGGCATAGGTAAAAACCCACGCCTCTGGCTGTTGGTCAAAGGTTAGGCAGGTTGGCACCTGCTACAGATCAGCTAGTGGAATAGAAAACCTATCACTCTAATTTACAGCTTGAGGAAATATAGCAGGCACCATCAGGCTTTGCATCACGATGTCTGGAGCCCTGGTTTTGATCAGCTTCCATGTCACTTGTGAGCAAGCATGCTGTTATCGGTTTGTAATCCCTCTGTTGTTATTTGTAGCTCTTGCATGGGTCTGTTTTGTAGTCGAGTAACAAGCTCTGGATCATCACCTTGTTTCTGTATATTTGTATATTTTCTGTACAGCATCTGACAGTTTTTCTAGTGCTGCAAGGCTATGCAAAATGCTTAACCTAGAGACAATAGTAAACTCATTTGTAAGGAAGGGTAAAACTAAGGAAAGAGGTAGAATCTCACTTTAGAACAATTTCACTGGTTATGCCAGGTATAATGTTGCCATTCTTTAGCTTTGGCACCTATTACAGGCATTGGTGTCGTTTCATGGTGTGCTACATTTGCGTAAGGCCTAAGGAACTACAAGATGTATATATATCTAATAGAAGTCAGAAGTGTCTTTTTATTACCTGCTTACAACAGATGGCTGATCCAGACAAAATCTTTATTTATTAATTCTCTATGGCATAATTACCATCCACAGATAACTGACTCCCACATCTGGATCTCAGTTTCAGCTGAGCAGTGAAAGTAACGTGAGCCTTCTAATATTATTTTGAAATCTATATTTCATGGCACCATACATTCCTTTGTAGTTTGGTTGCTGGAGCAACAGCAATCTTTTTTTTTTTTTTTTCTAAATCTCTTGCAAACACATTCAATTACCTGTCCAGGATATTTTTCCTTTTGTACTAGTTCTCTCATTTGATCAGCATCCAAGCAAGTAAAACAGCTAGTGACCTGTTCAGTAGCCACAGCTTACCCTGATTTTTTTTTTTTTCTCTCAGTTTGCTGTACATCAGCTAGTACTTTTTTCAGTAGAGTTATAGGAGCTTAAAAGAGGTGCACTGTCTAGAATCAAGTTCACTGTTGCACTGATACAAATGAGAAAACTCTCTTTTTCTTTTCAGAATCTATTGCATGTTCATTTAGATATGCTTCTCACAGCTTAAATTGCTGTTTCAGCCAGCTGAAAGTAGTGATGAATAGATGTGGATTGCCTAACATGGAGCTGGGCTTGTTTTTGGAAAAAGTTCCGACCAAAAATGTTTAGCCAGCTTTGCTCAGAATATTTTATGTCATGCTGCCTGTAAGTATACATCTATGACAGGTATAATGTTATTAAATACATATTCTGCATACAATAAATCAGGAAAGGAGCTGATGGGTAGCAGAACAAGCAGCCACAGAAGAAAAAGAGTTAAAAACTAGAGAAAAGAAAGGAGGCAAGCAAATAGGAAAAAGAAACCCATGAAATCTGAGGGTTTGGACACACAAACAAACTTTTGTGTGTCAGCAGGTTTGTGGTAACTGTCCATGCGTGTGATCTAAGCCCCAGCAAATGCAAATACTGTTTCAGTAAAAGAAGACTAAACCAACTTGAATTAACTTGAAGCTTGAGATCATACACATGGATGGTCAGGAAAGATTAGCTGACGTACAGGATTTTTTTCCTCCCTGTTTACTTATTAGGGTTTTGCCTCATCCACAAAGGTAACTGACACTGAGATGACTTAAGAGTTTGCCTTCTGCAGTTGTACGGACAGTTTAGCTGCAGCTGATCAGCTCCAGATATGCTGCAGTTTGTGACCTGACATGTTTTAAGTAAGATCAGTACCGATCTACTTCAGGTTGCTCCTGCTTATGATTTGGAGCTTAGTGTCTGTGTGGGTGCTGTGTGAGGAGATGGCTGAGCTCATCTAACAGCTTCTTCCTGGTAAAAGGGTTGTTTTTCCTGCTCCCAGAAATGTACTCCTGCCACTTCATTCTGCTCTGGCACTGCCTGACCCTTTGACAAGCCAATTCAGGTCACTGGGCTAGCAGAAAATAAACCAAGCAGAAAGAATGGAATATTTTTCTGTTGGCTTAATGAACAAAATTGAATCAGTGAAGAATCTGCTGAGTAGAAGCAGAGCTAGTGCAGCCTGAGAAAAGAGCAGGATCATGCAATCAGGAGAAAGGCAGAGGAATGAAGGCAACTCTTTATAGTTGATAAATCAGCTCAGCCTGTCTTGTTGAACTGCGTGGTCAGTCGTCAAGAAGCGTGACAAAAGAAAGGAAAAAAAAACCCCAACCCTCTTTTTGCTGCACGTTCTGGATACTAAAAGCAGAAAAGCACTTTGGAAACTGAGGCCTAGCAGCCACTCATCTCCCAGAACTTGATCAGGGGCGACACATGGGCTATGTTTGGTTTAACAGAATTGCAGCAAAGCCCCAGTTCAAGTCCCCACCACCAGACTAAGTTGCCTGGTAGTCAATGAGGTAATTTTCTCCTACTAACGAATATAAACTAAATGGCTTAACAGATGATTGCTTTACTAAAAATAATAGAAACTCTATAGTTACATTTTAGGAAGTATTTATTGTTGCCCTGTTTTAACTACTGCAACAGTCTGTTTCATGGAGAGGCAACCACAAGGCTGGACAAATTACTTTCCTCTTCCTGGCTTAATCTTCATTGACTGCTTGAGTTTATTACAATTTCCTGGGTAGCAAGGTCTGATTCATTCTGAGCTATTTTTCCACTAGCTGTTCCTGCTAGGAACATAGTGCAGTATCTCCTGTGCCAGCCACACCAAGTAATTGTACCTCCTGCCATTCCTTACCTTGTTAGCCACACTAGCAAACCCCTGCAGCTCTGGTTTTGCTATTTCAGCCCTTGGAAATGTACAGACAGCACTGAAATTCAGCAGTTTTCCATCTCAAATGACATTCATAAGTAGTTTCTTCTCCTGCCTTTCCAATTACAGAACTCCTGTAAAGAGATTTTTCTGTCTTATATCTTTCAAGGGACCTTTGTACAAATCCCTGACCTTTTTTCCCACCATCTTCTAGGTGCTAACTTTTGCACCTTACTGTTCATCTTAGATTATGCTTACCACTTAGTCATATTTAGGCAGCTGGTTGACCATGATGTCTGTGTAACTATAAACTTTACAATATGACTCCCTCTTAACAAAAATACCTCTCATGCAATATCCCCGGAATATCTAAACCAAGTTTGCTTCAGGCCTGGTGACTGGTACCTTCTGTTTATCTTTTCTTCACTCAACCAGATGTCAATAGAGCATCTGTCCTTGTTCCAGCTTCCCTCCCCTCTGCTGTTCCTGGAGGGGTTTGCTTTCACATTTGGCTTTAGCTATCAGACTTATACTTTCCCCTTAAAAACACTTTGACAACATAAATCTTACACTACCTTGGGATTCTCCTTCTAGAGATGAGGTCTTTTAATAACTGTATTGCTCTTTCTGGTTTTGATTGTTTTAATGACTGGACTGCTAAATTCTCTGGTTTACACCATGAGAATAGAGCAGTGCAGACATAAGAGACAAGAGAAGTAGTTACACATCAGTAGCAGAGAGCACCTGCTTGTGATAAGCCAATTTTGAATGCGGTTAGTGGGCTTTAACTTCTGTTCTTCCAAGCAGGATTAAAATCAGCCTGAAAAGGGTCTTTCAGTGCCCTGAGCAGAAAAAGTTGGAGTTTCAAATTACAGCAAATGCAAAATAAAAATCACCTAGCTTTTTCAATCTGACAGGCACTCCCCAAACTGGAAAAACTCGGATTGAAATAATGTACAGCTTTGTAAACATAGTCATTGATATTCTTGGATAACAGAACTTTGCCTTTATTTTACATACACCTCTCCTTCTCAACTTTTCATTAGAAGTCTTTCTTTTGACTTGCCTGAATACAAATTACTTCTGTTATGGTAAAACAAAATGTGTGGTATTTTTGGTCCTATTAACTGTTATTCACATGTGTTTAGATGACATTTATGTGGGAAAGAAAATCACGCCTATGAAAATTCATTTAGCTTTCAAAAGAATGAGTTTGGTGACCTAGGAAACTCTTCCTTTGCAGCTCATTGAACTTACTATATATCCAAGATTCAAAAGTGACAGGATTAGAGAGGAAGATATGTTTTGATATGGTGCAAAACATTAACTAAAACCAAAACAAGCAGCACTATCACCAGAAGAACTTCCTGTTATAGTGCCCTTTGATTGTACCTTGGAAATTAGTTATCTCAGACTCCTGAAGCAGAATTTTACCTGGATTAGGAAATACCTACTTGCTATTTCTCTTCTTAAACTTCTACAGACAAGTGTTTAATTTCTGATAAATAGTGTTGTTTACCTCAGGACTTCACAGGTTCCATCAAAAGGGTTCAGAGCTAGCTCAGAGCTAGCTCCTAAGGTGCTATAGATGGGCATAATTTCACGGGGGGGGGGGGGGGGAGAATAAATATATCTGACCGATAGTGGTTGATTACCTTCTCTTTTAAAATACACATGGCTATTGCCATATATGTTTGATTAAGGGAATAAATTTGCTCATAATTGGTTTCACATTTCACCTGAACATCCTAATCTAATGCAATAACTGATCTAATCCAATCCAGGACCAGATCCAACAGTGCTTGCTGGACTAATGACTGAACTCCCATCAGCTCTAATGAACGTGGAAATAGGCCTATGAAAACTAATAACTGATTTCTTAAATCATTACCATTTTTCTAAACAGGTACTTTTTACCCATTCTGCATTTATCTCATATAATTTTATATCAGATACATCAGATTATAATAAATTCTGCAGCACATTATGATTCTATTAGAAAAAATATGTACATTTTTCGTCACTGGTTTCACTCTTTCCCTTACTATAGTCTGGGGGTCAAGGCTGATGCAAATGTCTCCCATCTTTTTTTTTTTTGCTTCAATATTTGTTATGTTTTTCTGAATCCCCTTCATTATTTCTCTGTCTCCTAATAGTGCTAGAAGCATTCATCTCTTTTGGCTGTTCCACCTCTTTATACTACTACTACTACTACTGTGAATCTGAATTGGAAGGCTAACTCCTACTCCTGGCAAATGTTGACCCCAGGGCTAAGTGTTTGAATTTGCAGCACTGAGTGTTAGAATGAGTGTGAGACCAACCTTCACACTTCAGAAACTTGCCAGTTGGCAGGTTATACTGCCTGTCTGTTTCTCATTCTGTTGTGCCCTCTGCAGTCTGCCACCCTACATCCCACCGTCTTTTTTGTCAACAATTTGTCAGCCTAATGGTTTGTACCTGAGAAATTGCCTTATGACCCATCAACAAGTATTGAAAGCCACAGAACAGTTGTCCCAGTGAGATAAAAGTTTCCAGTATGTTTGGCCAATGAAACAGAGTTGGAAATATTTGTTCCAAGTTAGCAGACACTTATGGAAAAAGGGGTGTGTGGGAGTGGATTTGCTCCATGTAGTTCTGTGCTTTTGCTATGTGTTATTTTACACAACTCATTAGAGTAAATTGAATGTAAATGATTTAGTATCAAAACAGAAGAATGTACTAGATTGCTTCAGGTTCTTCCAGCTCTATCTCTTAATGATTTTTAAGCAATAAACAGGGAAAGCTAAATCTTATGGGGTATTGAAACTCCATTTCTTGATACCATTTTCTGTACAGTATACTTCTGGAATCATGAACAGAAAAAGATCTTGTAGGATCTTCTATGTGTTGCCATGAAGCAATCAGCTGGATAGCTTGTTGGTATTTTTTTGTAGAGAAAGTTCAACACCATGTATGTATTAAGCTCTATTGGAGCTTGGAGAGTGAAGCAGTTAATGTTGAACCAGAAGGTGAATCAGAAGACACATTATAACTGCTCAGCTGATTCACTCTTAAGGTTCTTTTGACTGTATCTTCAACAGCACCGATGGAGTCTTTTGCAGTGGGGGTGGCTGAATGCTAGAACAGGCTGTCAAGAGAGGTTCCATCCTCGGAGATGTTCACAACCTGACTAGACATGGTCCTGGGCAGCCTGCTCTGGATGATTCTGCTTTGAGCAGTGGGGATTGGACTAGACAATCTCCTGAGGTGCTTTCCAACCTGAGTAGTATTGTGATTCTGTGAATCTAATCTACTTTCTCATTTCCCTGTCTTCCTCCAAGAAATGCTGAGCTTAGACTTTTAGTACAACTGAGTTGATATGCAAAAAGCAGATCTGGGCCAAAACTGTAAAGGATTTTCCCTAGACTGAAGGACCATGGTGCCACTTGGAATCCAGACTGGCATCTGGAAACATTTCAGCTCAGCACTTCTGCCTGCCTGGTTGAGGAGAGCCCTTGGTGGTTTACCAGCGTGTTCAGGTCTTTCTATAACTGTTTTTCATCCTTGCTCACAGCACCAGAGTTCATTTGCCACCACATTAAGATTTTTTTTTTTTTTTTTCCAGATTCCTTTTCATATTTTTGCTTGGTTCTTCGGGTTTTGTTTTTCTCCAGAGGCTACCCTGTAAATGACCAGAACAGCTCTGCCTGGGACCAGCTGTTACTGCTTCTCTGCCAGATGTGCTTCCTGAAGGTTTTTACAAGCAGCTAAAGTCTCTGTGCTTATCTAGCTTTTGTGACAACAGTAACTGAAGATCTGCAACTGAAGTGAGGGCTCTTGCAGAAAGACAGTTTCTGAGGAATCCTTCCAACTGCACCAAGTGAGGAAAGCTGCATGTACAAATGCCAAAAGCAGCTGAGAAAGAGGCAAGAGTCACAGTTGTATTTAATAAGGACTTTTGGTCAGGGTTTCTAGTTCTAGGCAGAACTTACTGAAGCCTTGGAGGAGTGTGCACAACTATGAGAACATTGCAGTACAAAGTAGCTTGCACCAGCTCTGCTTCTCCCTTGCTGATCAGCTTCCCTTTTAGGAAAAAGGCCAGGAAAAAAAATCTCCCTGATTGCATTCAAAGCAGTTGATACACCAGTTCCAGCTGGTTTGAGAAAACACTAATAATTCTTTTGTAAAAAGAGTCTATGATCTGAATCTTTCTCATTCTGAAATGCTCTTAACAAAAGAAATAAAAGACAAAGAAAGGTAATCACTTGGCCTTGAATAGAATACTTTACAGCCGTGGCCCTTCTAACAGTGAAGAGTGCTGCATGTGCTGGGTGTACAGCTTTACTTGGGGAAGTTGGCTGAAAATACTTAAGCATTTTGCATGGGCAGATGGAATATGTGGCCATTTTTAAAACAGGAACAAATGTAAGAATTTAATTACAAAGTGATTTGACAAGCATTTGTTCACTTATTGCATAATTTTCTAAAGAAACTTGGAACAATTACTTGTTTCAGAGACAACGTTAAATAGATTTTATAGACGTCTTTTTTTTATCATTTCAGAAGTCTTATTACAAACTTCAAGTAAAATGTTTTGGTTTTGTTCTGCTATTCTATGCTGACCACTTTGGCAGCCCCCAAATATGCACACATATTTAAAAACAAACAGGAAAAAAAAGCAAGCCTGAGGACAATTTATTGTAGATTTTACTAACTACAGGTGTTTTGTCTATATAGGATCACTGGTGACCAGATAAACCATTTAGACAATCATGACACTCCTTGCCTTGACTGGAAATGGATGTACCTGTGAGAAGTGTGTTAAAGTTACAATTTGAAGTGTATGTGGTTAAAGCCAGACTTTTTGAATCTGTTCATGTAGGTACATAAGCAAAATGGCTGCATTATGAAATGCATCATCTATTAATAACTATTATCCCCTATTAGGAATATCTGATACTGCCCAATCCTACACTGGGCACTAAGAAATCACAGGTGCTCTTCAGGCATTTCCTGTCAGTGAAATTGGTGGTTCTGTTTTTTTTTTTCTCATTTAATTTTAAAAACAAAACCTCAAAATGTAATCTGCAGTAGTCTCCTCACATTTTTGCAGGTGAAAGGGGAATGCTGTTTACACCTTGCAAATAATAGGACTATGCCTCTATTATTTGTCATACTAAGACTCTCTGAGAGCTTGAGTTATTTTCATATATGTATTCATTCATTCATTTTAGTATCTTCACCTTCTTATTCTTTCTAAATTAACCTTTACAAAGCTGGTGGCAAAATACATTAAAAAACTATTTTAACAATTTCTGCTCCATTATACTAAAATTTGTTTCAACCCATTTTTCTAACTGTGTAATCAGGGGAAAGAAGGAATCTTCATAAACTTGTTCCTATTTTATCAACATTTTCTTATCCTCCTCAGTGATGCAGAAGCAATTTCAGCCTCATTGTATACTTCATGTGTACTCGGAGCTATCTTTCAAGTGAAATAAGACTTCCCCTTAACCATATATCAAAGAAAAGAATCTATTTTCCCATAGTCATATTTGGGCTATGTATTAAAATATTCCTGAACTGACTTTTCCCAAAACCTATTTATTGCCAGATCATCTCATTCTCAAATCTAGGTAACTGCAAGAGGTTTTCAAAACATTCACAAGGAAATCTGAAATGATGCAAACTTCAGTTGCTTTGTTTCATAAGAAACGAAAAGGAAAGGAAAGAAAAGAAAATGCAGGCAAGGTTTATCTAAAGGTATAAAAAAGGTAATGAACCTTTACATTCAAACCTGGAACTAATTTCATGTTAAATAAGGCACAGCTTGTAATGTTGCAAATTCTTCAGCACAAAACTAATTCAGCTCCTTGGGGACACATTTCCTTCTCTGTTTTTGGCACTTTTAGTAGAGAGTTGAAAGTGTCGGCACCCTGAGAGCACCAACTGGCCTTCACTGCCCTAACCAGCCCCAACTGGGATACAGGCACACACACAAATGATGTGAAGTCCCCTGAGAGGACAGACATACTAGTGCAGGCATGCCAAGGTGCCGTGCTGAGGACCCAGGCAGTTTTGGGACCAGAGCTCCCTTGTTCCCACTGGTTCACAGTGTAGGCAGAATGAATGTGTGGTGGATTGCACCTAACAGTGCAAAATACTTGTTATACAAGTTTACAAGTGGAACTAAACTGATTTTTTTAATGAAAGAAATTTAGCAAAGAAGCTATCTTCTAAGTGTCTCATGAGCAAAGGTTGACTTTTCAATGACAACTGCTTCCTTTATTTTACAAAAATTGTTTTCTTATAAAAATGTTTTAAAATCAGCTAAAAATCAACCACATACTTTCCAATTTTGTGGCTGAATATCCAGTGAAACCTAATGATCTGAAGAGACACTTTTTTGGCTCTTATTTGAGAAAAATCTTATTTCATCGATAAAAAGTTTTGGCAAAAGTTTTTCAATTAATTGTGGTAAATTCTGCGTTTTTTGTTTTTTTTTTTTTTTTTAAACAGATGAACCAAAAAAAAAAAAGACTTTTTTTTTTAAAGGAAATTGTTGTTTTTTTAAAACCAGATAGGGATGCCAAAAACTATGTATCTGACAACCTGGATATTGAATTTCACCATGTGGGTGGTCATATGCGTGACTATTAAAGGACAATTATTTTGGAAAACATAGGGTCATGACCTTCACAAGCATTTAGTTTGCCATATTGTATAATGCAGGCCATATATTTTCCCCATATTAATTTCTGTGTGAACTAAACCATCCCTTCTTAGAAAGAAACAATGTGTATTTAATTAAAAATAAAATCCAGAACAACCTTCCCAGTAATGGAGAATTCATGGAAATCAATCCTGAATATTTTTAATTCTTATTTAACCTCAGTGCAAAGCAGCACCATCTCTTTCTGGAGTTTAATGTGACTCACAATTTTTACGTGACTTCTTTGATCTCTCCCTAATTTACCATTTTGATAAAGCACTCCAGTGTCGTATTGTGGCAGTAATGACAAATATAGAGGCAGTAGCTCCATTTTTCTGTTTTGTGTCCTGTTTATACAGTTGATGATCATGCTAGCTCTCTTGACTGCAGCATTTTGTATAGGGATTTCAAATTCTGCACATAATCCATAAAGATCCCCAGAAGTCTTGCCATTCTATCTCAGGATAGGGTCCCTATCCTGTGTGTTTCACCTGCACACTTTGTGTGATGTCTCTTTTTTGTTGTAGATGGATAACTTTACACTTGGTAGTTAATATGTCAAATGATAGCTAATCCATCACACCATTAGGTAAACTGTTCTAATGATTGTTTACTATTGATGTTACAAGTGTTTGGTTTATTTCTGATCTGATTCCAGGCTCTACAGATTATGTTGGTTGATAATTAAAAAATGTTGTTAAATCACATCTTTTTCTCTCATGAACAACTTGTTGAGCATTTGAAAGACATCTTTTGACATCCCCTTTATTTAGAACAGTGAGTTTAATGAGATATTTTTTGTCATAATCTTTTTTTTCCCCCTCTTTTCTGTAGACTTTCCTGTTTGTCAATAGCCTTTTCAAGTAGCTGATACCAGAACTAAAATTGCATTCCAGTAATGGTCTTCCCATATACAAAGGTGTCCTATCTCTCTAATCCTCTATATAATTTCTCACTTACACTGAGGGATTGCACTTGATTTTCTGTGTGAACCGCTCCATTGCAAGTTCACGTTAAGTTTATTATCCAACATAACTCTTAAATATTTTTGAATCATTGCTTTCCAAAAGGCAATCTACTGAGTGAGGGTAAACTGCAAACTTTGTTCCTACATGTGGCATGTCACTGTATTAAACCTTATGAAGAATTTAAATGAGGGCTGGTCTTTGGAACTGTTATAAGACACTAATAGGATTAAGACTATCTACATGCAATTACTTTTTGAAGATAAATCAGTGAGTTTTCAACTCACTCAACACCTGTTGATTGATTTTTTCCTTTGTTTTAAAATGTTAAAATACTATGAACTACTAATTAAAAAAAGGCAGTGTTTATCAATCAGATTCCAGATTTCATTAAAAATATCATATTTCCTGACTAAAACCCTATTACCATAAAAAAATTCACCATTTAAATCTATTCTGTGTTCAGCTTGGGACCGGATGGTTTTAGCTTGCAAGTTAAGTTACTTGCCTTACATGTGCATTGTTCACCTGTGAACCCATTTAAGAATATCATCCTGTTGGCGTCTCATTGTCTGGAATTTAATGTGTTTTCAGCTTTCTGAAAGTCACTTTAACAGCATGGAGGCCTCTTTTCCTAGTTTTTCCTGAACTCTTGAAACTTAGTAATAAGGTATGTTGATTTTGAACTGTACCATTCTTGCCTTTGTTGCAGAATCCCTTTTTTGCCTGAGTCTTAAAGACTCAGTGCTCTCCTGGCTTGGAGATCTGTTTGCCGCCAGTAAGACAGGGTAACATAAGAGAGCTGTTTCTGACCTCCTAATTCAGTATCAGACTTGACCCTCTGTCAATTAAGATAGGCTAGGGGGTCATTTATTTCATACTAATAGCATGATTCCTCTCCTATCTGCCATGCATTTGGACTGCTTCCAGCACATTTTATCCTTACTGTGTGCTACAGCAGAAGTGAAGACTAGAAGTTGAAGTCATTCCCTGAACAGGCAGTAAATCTCTATAAAGTTTCTTTGTTGTCTTTTTAAGGCCAGAGATTGGTTCTTTCAAATATCCTGACTACAGTGGGTAAATTGTCTGCTTGTATTGCATTTAAAGATTTGCAATTTGACAAGCCTTGTTAGCTATTGACTTGAATGATATAGGACCTTGAAACTTATGTACACAAAATATGCTCATCTCATATTCTTCCAACAAGTACATGGGTAGCTCTGAGCAGGCAAACAGAAGTTTAAAACATGTAGTCAAGTACAAGGAACAAGCACATTTTATTGGCGGAATGAATGATAGATGTATAATAGTGTTGAATGCGAAGATTTTATATGACAATAAAATGGAACTTCTGGTAGGGTTCATTCTCTCAGAATTAATCAGCAGTGTGAAACTTAAGTTGGCTGTCTGCAACCTGTCTGTTCTGCTGATTTTTTTAATTGCCTATTGGTTAATGTGAGGAATCAAAAGGACATACGGAGACAAAATTCAATAGTCAGGTGAGCAGCTTCCTTTCTGTGATTTAGATGACATAGTGGAATGAGTGATGATAAGTGAGAGTGAAGTGACATTTTAACAATTTTTCTAATGTTAAAATGTCCCCAAGTAGGCTGGATTCATACATACTCCTGGCTGTTCAATGTCTCGTGTGTGAAGAAAATCTGTGGTATGTCTTCAGTGGTGAGAAAGTTGAGTTTAGTGTTGTCTGGCATCACTATTGCATTGCAGCGTGATTGAAACATGGTAGTGAATCTGGCCCTGAGAGTGCATATTTGGTACAGACAGTTTAAGTGGACTGAAGTCTTCTGAGAAAGATTTTTATGCATCTTGAACTTGACTGACATCATGTGCAGTTACCTACTCAAAAGATTTCACCAACAACCAAAGTCCACTAACGTGGACTGGCGCTTGTAATATTTGTACCTGTTTTATGCAAGTATGACTACTTTAGTTGTAAGCCACCCCCACACCACATTTTTTTAATTATTAGTGTAAAAATTTAAAGTTCAAATGTGGAGTTTGGAAAGGGGTCAGAAGAAAGTAGGCATGGCTTTGTCACAGAGATTGTACAAATAAGTGATTGTGCCCCTTTCTAGATGAGAGTGAAATCTCATCAAATTGAGAAGGTGAACTCCCTG